>NC_143095.1:5164015-5467045 GCF_061535455.1 Colias philodice | reverse complement strand
TTAACCAATACAGCATTAATCCTTAACCAATTAAATACCTTGAATACATTGTTCATTTAATATAGATCTATATGGCCCTTTACACCGTATGATTTAAGTGAATATTTTCGAAGATATTACAGATTTAAAAATTGCGGGACGTAGCGTTTGCGGCGGTACCGGCCGGCCGCCCGGCTATATATTTTATACCCGTGCGAACTGCGTAGCCGGAGCGGGCCGCTATGTTTTTATATACAGTTTTTCTGTAGTGTATTTAGTATCAGCATTGCACCCGTGCGAAGCCGGGGCGGGTCGCTAGTTAATTATATAGAACAATTTTTTTTACATAATGATGTTTTTGTACTACTTTATCATCATGATAAACTGTCAATACATATTATTATCAGTATAATAGGTACCTACATAAACAAATACCTTTTATTTAATACGTTTGAACGCTTTTAAACCCATAACAACTTTAATTAATGGTCATGCGTCATACGTTTTTATTGTTTTATTAGTTTCAATTCACTTGAATTACTAAAATAATATACTTATTATAATTTATATCATCCATACAGAAAATTTTTAACATATCCCTAAAGATCAGATTTATTAAAAAAAAAATATTTATTTTCCAATAAAATTTTCACACTCTTTATTCTATTACCAATTCAAATGTACATGAAAATATGAAGCATAAATGCACTCAGACAATATAATATTCACAAGTTGATGTGATTCCTTATAAGGCTTTTGTTAGAGGAGAATTACAGTCATGTGACTGATTCTCCTTAAATTGTGTTTCTTGAGAGGAAGCTTTCCTATAAAAAAGGCACATATTTTGTTGGTGGATCAAAATGAATTTTTATTTAAAGCATTTTGTACTCAAACTTTGCTTATACATACATTAATAGTTCAACAATTTGAGTCGTAAATATGAATGAAAATCTGTCAATCGACCGCGATCTTCGATAACTTTTTTGTTGAATATATGAAAGGCAGTTGTTTAAACAATTGTTTTTTTCTGCCTAGAAACCTGATAAGACGTTTCAATGCGCCTGCTGTAAGTTTAGAAATAAGAATAAATAGCAAATTTATATTTTAAGATTTTCTTTTTATAATACATAGACATATAAACATGTATATTAAAATAAACATGTAAAATTATACGTTAGTTACGTAATTAAAACTGATTCTATATTTTTTGTAAACATTTATTTCTTTAGCTGCATAGACGTCGTAATGTAAGAAAAATTAAGGAAAAACGTGTATTTCTATCAACTCTACACAGACAAATTTTTAATAATTATCACCTCTAAAATTGTGATAACAATATAAAAATCCAAGAAATGTTTGTCTGTTTTTTCTTCTTTATAATATAATATACTATTTCTTCATCTTCATAACAACAAGACAAGAGAAGAGAGTTTCCCCAAACTTACCGGCATCAATCGGAACGACATCTGTTGTCAGCTCCACGACAACTGACACGTCATACGTGTCGACCTCCAGTTTTTTGTGTCCAAAATTTTACTTCAGAGTATTCACACAGTTAATAGCAACACATATATATTTCATTCACACACACCACGATCCACCTTTAATCACTAAATTTCGTTCTAATTTATTTATACCTGTTTTAGGGTTATTGGTCTTAGATTCACCCAAATCTAATTATAACTAAAATAAATGATTATTATTTTAATGAGACATCCAATACACTATGTTATTAACGCGTCGTTGTAAAGAGTGATAATGTTATCTCGTTAAATAAAAAAATATTATAAATTCAATGAAACTTGACCTCAAAATCTTAATGAACTGAGAACTGTGATTTAACTAGAACCATTCCTTATGATCTTTACCTTATACCAATCAAGGTATTAATGAATAATATTAAAGGATATTCTATGATTAAATCATCATAGATTAAAACCGTTGTAAATTACTTCATTACATAATTTGTTACGCGTAAAGATTACACTATTTTGCAAAAATACTTTAACCGTAGGATATGACATAAAAAAAATTGAATGGAAGGAATTTAAAACCCTGTTAATAATGTTATTAAATATTAATGTGTTAATATAATAAAAAAGTGATAATTAATTATTATATAATGGTAATGAATATCTCTATACAAAACTTATTATTTGCATTGATCGTGACTGAAATATTGATCACAATTCGCAAATTATTATACGTGTGTAAGTAGAACTATAAAGTTTTGATATAAGATATATTATATATAAATTATTTGTATGTTTTACTTTTGGCAAGTAGGAGCTAGGTCTAGTTCATGACTTTCCCCTCGCTAACTGAAGGGTGTATGAAGTGTGTACATAGTACGGTCGTCTGTCGATAGTATTTTTGCTCTACCTATTCTATTTTTGGTGTTTTTGTTATAATGTTGAAGGTAAATTGTGTATCTAGAGTATTTGTACGTGTATTTTTGTAGAAAATTCTTTTCATCTTATCTTCTTCTAAGAATGTTCCAACAATTAATGAATATCCAATTTTAAATTATCTGTTAAATATCGGGAATATATCTATATCGGTTAAGTATTATTTAATGGCGTATCATGGTCAAGTTCAAAACAAGTCTGTAATTCAACAGACCGCGAACGCATCTAAGCACGTGACCGATGGAAAATTAACACAGTACCTTGAAAGAAATAGCTATGTGACTTATAGTAACATGAAAAAGTGTATTAATTTAATCGGACGAAATTTGTGTAGAGATATGAGTGACAAATAACTTTATGATGTCTCAGTTCCAATAACATGTCCTATATAAATAAAAGGCGACACATTTTCAATGTACAACAATTAAATCGTTATTTCCGCTAATCTTCGCTCATTTTGTTCTGTTTTCGCATTGGTGGCTGCCTCACTCCGATCATCATAACAATGATCACCAGAACAATAACTGCAGATAACGAGTTTTCCGCATAAATATACAAAATCATGAATATTCATGTAGCGTAACAAATGAGAGGCACTGCCACTGGTCGTTAGAAAAATTATTGAAACTTACTCAAAAGTTAACGCGTTTTTTTTCGCGGGAACGCAGCAAGGTAAGTTATTTTCGCGAGTGTGACAACGATTCCGGGAAATCCATCACAAATAAATAGTATACTGGACGTCTCATAATATGTAAACTCTACGAAAATTGCACTCGATATGATACGTGTCGAATAAATTACCTGTACAGGTAAAACGCGTGCGTCGAACGCGGTGTTCGTCGCCCGAATGCCGTCTTGTTTCGTCTCCATTGTTTACAGCGATAATTACATTTTCGTTTCGATCGAGTTTACGGGTCGAAGGCTTTGAGGCGGAAAATCTGGCGGGTGTCCAGTGCACGTCACAGAGAGTTCTATAACGATTTACTACCTTTAAGGACGTCCGGCATTGTTTCACACAATAACATTTCGATGCGCTGAGCATTCACAATGCGTAATCGATATCTATAAGGCTCTGTACTTGTTGCCAAATATGAAAGAGCATTATGTGTAAAACTTTATCTTGTCTTTACCGTATCTATTTTTAAAAGTGACCATGAACTCTGCACTTTTTAAGTAAAGTACACTCTAGTACTTACGTACCTACGCACCTAACACTGCAATTTTCCGTACAATATAATATTCGCATGCAATATTATGAAAACATCCACTTTATCATATTTTTTTTACTTTAATTTAGTTACAATTTTATTATTGATTGTTATTGAACTTTTATGAGAACTCAATTAAATTATTTTTAAATCAGTTTTGACACATAATATTAAATACAAAGAAATTTACAGATACAGCCTTATAATATCTTAAAAGGTAACTTATTATATAAAACCTACGTCAAAACTCGATATAATATACTATATAAAATATGTATACGTCATAAATTAGCAATACAACTCGCAAAACATCGTGACAGACGAATTACCGTCACACGTTACATTATTAATATTAATATAGAAACAAAATTGCTTGCATTTACACTTATTATGCTTTTAAGTGCTTAAACTTGGCCAACAAGTTGTAATTGCACAATAAAATATTTACCAACATATTCAACATATAAGAGTAATTTTCAATTGATCATAAATATATATTTTTAAGTAAAAATATTGAAAGGCGCTATATTTTGTATCTAATAATTATAATCTCAACTTACGTTAGAAGTGTGACACTTGCGAATTTTCCAACGCCTGATAATCTGTTTGAGCAAAATGACGGCTGAATTGATTTTAATAGGTAGTGCATTTAAATTGAACTGGTTCTTGAGAAAAGTGTGTGCTCTATGAAAACTACCGGTATAATAATAACGTGACTCTACCAACACTACATCATAGGTCATAGTTATAGGCAATCATGTGACTATTATAATTCTTGCCATAGACATTATTATGCATACAGTTTGTACGTAAATATCTGGAAAAGTCTAATTAGATCAAGACATAACAATGTAGATGTTTTTGTATTTTAATACTAATAGACATTTATCGCAATTTTCAGGAGCGGATTGTATGGTCAACATAAAAAGCTTTTTTTAGGCCGATTTTAATTATATAATCAATTATCGATCTATATAATTAGTAAATACATAAGATATAGGTATATATCAAAAAAACATTCCGTATTTGAAATAAAAAGGGTATACTTATATTTCAAAGGCGGAAATTCTTTACTTCTTGAAAATCAAAATTTTCCCAGCATAGCATACACCATGGATCTATCAAGAATTTTAGGCTTCTCCTTACACAAAGGGAGGTAAAAAAGAAAATAACTAACCACGATGGAAATAAGATGTAAGACCCCGTCTGTTTGCGGCCGACCGCTTAATGTAATAGACGTATACAATTTCACGAAAGCAAGTTACAAATAAAGGTGCAAAATACCAATATTATAACTAGCACCCGCTTGTTTTGATGTGATTCGGTCAGTAGTTAAGGGCTTGGCCTGAGCTATTTCATAATATATTATCATGATTGTGTTCATCATAGTGAGAATACATATTTAAGCATTCACTTTGTAATTTAAAAAGTTTGAAAGACACAAATATGATTCAAGAATTTAACGAAATATTTTAAAATGTTCAAGGATTAATTTCATTTATTTGGAATAAACCTGTTTATAAATCACGAAACATAAAGAGATAAGAATTTTCTTTTTTGACCAAGTCTGTCGTGTCGAATGCTCTACATGAAAAATAAAATAGAAAAGTAAATTAAAGACAGGTGTATGATTGAGCGTTAGTTCATAGTTTTATAGGAATAAACGGTTTTAAATTATAATTTTTAAAGGCTCTTTTTTATTACTACAGATGGCTGACGACATTAAATTAATAAAATTAAAGTCAATAAATATTAATTAATTGCTTAGAATTACGTTAACGTTCTTGACGACATACGCGAAGATCCTTAATGTATTTGAATCGGAACTGTATTCTACATTATGTGTGCGTGGCATTTTTCATATTAAATAACTATTCATGGTTGCTAATTATTATATTTAATAATAGTTCTCAGTTGAATAAAAAATGACTTACAATAAGGTTATTCGTTTAAATAATGCTCTGGAATTTTAGTCATACTTTTTTAACAGATTAAGCTTTAAAATGTTTCCACGCTTGATAATTATAATGTATTCAATGTAAGTTTTATATAAGATAACACACAAAAGTTTTTTTGTTTTGGTGAGCACGTGCAAGAGTTTATGAAAGCCAATATAAGATAGCGATATCAAAAATAAAACCGCATGACTTGCAAGTAAAGCAAATATAAGTGATTATCGGAAGTAGAAAACAAAGTGTGGGTTTTACACTTTGTTTTACAGAATGAGATGTCCATTAAGCAAAAGGTTCTTAAGTGCAAGGGTCAAATGATAAATGCGACGTCATCCTAATGAGATCATTGTGATATTAACTGCTTGAGATGATGATTTAATTAAGGGAACATCTTTTAAAATGTATGTAGAGTTTGTAGTAGCCACTTTTATTTATTTTATTATACATTGTATGTATAACAAAAAAATCTCAATGTCACATTCCAATGTCCATCCGTTCATCCAGTCACTACGTTACTGTAGATCTTGATAATACTAAACAATTTGTGAGTATTATATCATCATAATAATAATTTCAACTATTACCACAGTTTTTTCATGTAATATGTACATATAAATAGATTTAGGATGACAGAATATACGAATTAACTAAATCGTTTTATCTTAACAGACAAATAACCATGTTAGTTCTTTGTTGAAAACAAGAATCATTAACGTCTATATTTCTATATCATTGCTATAGGTATAAAGATTTATAAGAAATAGCATTTAATTTATACTTAACGCAATCTTAATCCGTTACGGCGCGAATTATAATCTATGTATTATGTAAACAATTCTGTTTTCAACATCTATAAGGTTTTGCAATTTTTTCCTCCTAAAGTTAAATGATAATTGTATGAGAATGAATAAAGATGTGACATGTGTTATCCATCATAGTCGTAATATGATGGACTTATGAATGGATAATAAGATATTATATGCAATTACTAATGATGCACCTAAGTTAGCATACATACAATGTTTAATGATTTACAACTTAAGAGGAAATAATTCACGTTCCCAGCAAATCTATATATGAAATACAATCGTGTATTTAATTAATGTAATTCTAATCAGAATTCTCTATTTTTTTAGATTTTATCCTGCTGCTCTTATAGGAACCTTTCCATGTGAAAAAAAATCTATTGTACCACGTTGATAGCTTTCGTAGCATATAGGTACTTACTTATAAATTACAATAATATTGTGAACATTTTAGACAGATTTTTATCCGTTTAATTTTAAATTGATTAGATCCTGTATAAACTACGTAGGTACGTAACATAATTTAATCATATCATAGTAATCCTGATCCCGATATATCCTATGATCTCATCGGAAAGTCGTGTCACTTGGTCGTGTCCATATATTTTGCACTCCATTAGAAGGAAATCAAACCCGCATAAATATAAGAATCACGAAAAGTTTTCGCTAATTTCGCAAAGCTTGAAAGCAAATAATTTTGTCGAGTACTTGTGTCTATAAAAAGATTATCAATACCTACGTCAGATGTTATTCTAAGAATATAATGCATTATATTCGTAAACAGAATATTTTTATAAAGATGAATATAGTTCAACATAGGTCACACTATAATTAACCAAAGTAGTAACATGCCTTTAAATTATTGTAGATATATTAAAACTATTTTATTATTTTTTACTGAAAATATCGAGTTTATTTTCCTAGAGCTAAAATGCAAATCAGAAGACATAAAAATAAAGATACATGCATAAGTAAAGACCTGCGCTAAGTCAGGTTTTCCGATATTTTTTTATCCATCGATTAACAATTATTAATCTCGGAACTCGCGCATACTGGTTATACATATTTAATTATTTAGTAAGTCTATGATAATTTATTAGTTAAAATTTTCATTGAATTACTCTTTTATTTTTTCCCGCGTTGAATAAATATTATTTTGTTTTGTAAAACCTACGTAAATGTATAAATAATTGTATTCTAATATTTCTTACGGAACTACATAGATATAAATAACCATAACTTACACGAGGGCCTTTTAAATTTATGTCATTTAGGATGTCTTCCACGTAGATATTTAAAATTAGTACCTGAAACAAATATTTATAATTTTAATGTCTTCACATACACCAATTCACTACTAATACTTCGTATATTTTAATAGCAGTCAGTTCAGATTATTGAACATTGAACTGTGCAAACAAACAGTTTGTTTGATTCTTTATAATAAGTTGACTCATTGAATAGTTATCACCAAAACATTTGATATAACATTGAAATATAATGAAGTATCCATTGATGAACAAAGGAGAAAAACATTCCTAACCAAAAGGTTATAAAAACATCGTATTTAGTTTTGCTATTAACACATAGTGAATTATTCTGTCTGTTTTGTTATTTAGATAATAAATTAAACATCCGAGTACCTAACTATTATAAAGATGGTTATTATGTATATTTACATATAAATAAACAAACGTTTTATAAATCAATAAAAACGTTAAATAAATAATAATATGTTTTTCAATTATAATTGTAGTTGTAACTCGTATGTATTGTTATTTAAAGCCATATATGTTTTAGTCGTTAAGACTCATATTTGCACTAAGGTAGCCATGAAAACTTCCGGTAGAAATCCACCACCTAATTACGATGTACTGGTACACTTAGGTAGTCTAGTATGTACGTTACAAGTAGGCTACTACGCATTGCCAGTACAGATTAAAGGAGTAACCATTTCAAAGTACAAACAATTTAAGACTTTATTTATTAGCTGGTACATATTGTTTCACAAAACTGATTCTTCAATGTCAAAGTAAAAGTAATTCGAAGTAAATAGATATTAATTCCATTTCATAAAACAAAAAATAAAGACGGTAAAGCGTCATATATACAGATAAATATAAGATACTTGTCTAAATAATATAAATGTAAAGTGGAGTAATACAAAAACAGTCTGCAAGAAAATAAATTTGAACAGTCTATAATTTGTGTTCGTTCAAAAGAAGCTCTAGTAGTAGCATTATAAGTTCTGAATGACACAGGATATTTTTATACGTATCCTATATTAAGCCTTTTTTTTTTTTATAGTGGGGAAATCTTCCAAAGATACCCACGGCCCCCGGGGAAGGAGCCGTGGGTTATGTCGGATTCTTACCGACTAAAACCCCACTGTGTTCCGTCGAGCCGCTTTAATGATGGGGCCGCGGGTATTTGTTAGAATTCTTCCGCGACATCCTATATTAAGCCTACGTCAGACAGATGAGATCTTGTTTTTATCTAAATACTATATTGTTTTATAAACCAATTCAAAAAACAAACAAAGACAATTTTTCTCAATTTCGAATCGTCATTCACTTTTATTTAAATTGCATTGAACACATAAAAAATATGCATGTTGCAGCTGCCATTAAATCTTAGCCTCATTAATTGTAAAACAATTAACCTACACTGCTAATTCATTCACTTCCTAGAACGACAGGATTTCCTAATTAATTGCTGCAAGCTCTACATTCATATAGTATGATTATTTTCTATTTCGACAAAATAATGTATGGAGAAACTTGTTGACGAGGCGTTTGCCATTCGGGTGTGTATTTAAAGGTTTTACTTTCAGACTTTTACACATCTATAGCTGAAAAAAATGGTACTTTTAGATACGATTACACTTTAATCCTTTTTAAAGTTCGATAAAAAAATACTAATATTTCTAGCCTATATTAATCACCTAACCGTCCAGAGAAAGGGAACAAGACGAAATGCGAGAAAAGACGAGGAAAGAAATATGTAAAGCTCTATAAAATAGAGGGAAACTGCACTTCAATAAAAACAACAAGTCCGTTTATGTAAAGTATTGCAAAACCCGATGTCCATCACTTACGCCACTCCGCTACGTAATGAAGCACAAACGGCCGGAAACGAAACGATATTCGCTCTCAATCAAGTCACAATACCAGTTTCATGATAACTTACAACTATTACGTTATAATATAACTGTATATAACGTACTTAATATAATATCGCACTGTACATAATCATATTTCCTGCGTAGGTTAGCGTCTAGTCTTGGTAAGCCGGCGCGGAAATTCGGTCAGGAGGACAAAATTTAAATGATTACGTAGCACAACAAATTAATATATGAACTAACAATTAACGAAATAGCATCATATAATAACGAAATTCTACATAAATCATAATACTTTATATAAATAAACACTTGTACATAAATTTCCTTAACGCCACGAATCAGAGAACTTATTTTCATATATTTCAAAGTTCAAGGATATTTCAAGAATATTTTTTCGGTTTGTACAATTTTTTTAACATTATAAACAATGTTATTATCAAAAGTAGTTTTAAAATATTTGTATACTTAATATATTTTAAACCTAAGTAAAACGGGACTTTAGTATAAATACATAGTATAATATACTATGGTGAAAACGTTTTTAATAAACTTACTAGTTATCTTGAAGCACTAACCGTACCTACTAGGAACTATAAAGTATAAACATAGTAGGAATAGAAATTTCACAAGTCATAACTTATCTCAAAACATAATATAAATGTCTCCTATGTAATTACGAAAACATTGTATACATTTTCGAACTTAACACTTGCGTGTTATCTTATTTTAAGAGCACAATTATAGATACTAAATTTTTACAGACAAACCATAGCTAAACACTTTTCATTTAGGTAACATTTATTTCATCCAAATAACAAAGATTTAGATTGATCACTGGAAACTTAAGCTTTTAACTATAAAAGCGTTTTACGCATTTAAAATCGATTCCCTAAAAAATAAAACAATAAACCTCCATTGATTATAAATAAATACATATATTCGTAAAAGAGAATGTCTGTAAAGTACTGTGTAACAATTTACTATTTATGATAAATTGATGAGCTCGAGTATGTTACCCGGCAATTTGCTGAGCCAGGCCCAAGTGAAAGGGATTCGCTGTTGTAGCAAATAATGTACACTATGATTTCAAAAGGTAATCAATATAATCTTACAGCGAAGTAAGATGAAGACCAAATTTTCACAAATACGTGGTTAAGCATGTATTCATGCGATTATTTTAAAATTCGGTAAACCGGTTCAGTAAATATGTATAAATAACGTTACTTTCTCACATTATGGAAACAGTGAGATATCGAGTAAAGAGATCATACAATATTTTATCTTAAAATATTGGTTTCTCTATTCTTAAAACAAAGAAAACGTTATCTTAATTAAATTATAGAAAATTCTAAATATTCCGGAAATAGAATCAAATTATATCTACCAATTTTATTTAAACAAAGGTATTTTTTTCGTAATGACAACTGATAACAATAGTGAAAAAAGTGACTCTTACAATAATTGTATAAAATATAATTCTCACTAAACTATATAGATCAATAACAATCTAACGCTACAATACCAAAATCAAAATCGAAACGTGTAACATGAGGTGTGAAACGTGTTATCAGTAATCTAATTACTAGGATACATAGAGACAATAACCTTGATAAGTCATTCGAAAGCCAGATGAAAACTGTTTGTTCCGCGTGCACGTCAACGAGATTGACCTAGGGACTGCTCGGAAGTGAGCGATTGTATCATTATTCTTTGACGCGTAGAAGGTGCGACGTTTGCATATGCTACTGGATGTGACACTTGACGTGTGATTGTCGTATTAAGCTTTGTTGTATGGCTTTTACGATATGGTCATTATGATTCTTTTGACGTGTTGATCAGTATCGTGTTAAGCATTGTGTGGCTTTAATGATATGGTTTTGATAAAGTTTAAATGTTAAGAAGGTATTGCAGCTGTGATAATGATATCGTTTGAGTAGACATCTGTGCTGTGTCTGTCGTCAGTCCAATTGAATGTTTTACGTATAAAATCAAATAACAGTGTTATTGTTATTTGTTGTTAATATAATTTCGTTATTCAACTTTATTTCATTGTTGTAAAAATTAAACAAAAATCAGGTTATATTCCTAGGACCCACGGTGTTGAGTCATAACTTACAGTTCTCCAAAATTAATAATGCGCATGCAGATCTTCGCTAATTATCGTATTTCCAGAAACACCCGAATCACCCCGAATCATTGAATCGTAAGTGCCCTAAACAATGCACTTGCATCTTGCACCTTGTTCGAAAGAAATAGGAGTCAATTCAGAGTCATACACAATCGAAAACAATTCGGGCGGTAGGTGACGGTAACCTGTCAGTCAAAAAATTCAAAAATCCGTCAGTCCGTCTTTATATATAGGTGGTGACCGCACGTATTATCTCTGTATGGAATTATATAGAGCTGCTGTTACATACCCTTCTTAGTTTTGTTACAAAGTTGAATTTTCCGGTAAAATGATTATTTACACAGGTAGCAGATAGCAGTGGGGAAAGTGGAAATTAATAAGAGCATAATGAAAGTTCTGATCATTCTACGATATCAGAAATAGAGATAATCCCTGATTCTGTAAATCCTTTGGACTGAGATTTTAATGATTAGATTTCACAATTTAAATGTAAACCAGTGTTTGAAAATAATTTTTTTAAATATAAACTTTGTCTTATTTTAAGTTTCCATACATCCATCATTACGCCAGCTTCAGTGAGACACTTAAATAGTTCTAAGTAGGTATGTATAGAATTTTCCAAGTAAATCAATACAACAAATATATATTCGCGATCGTGTGGCTTATCCTCGCAATTCTTACATTGAATTATCGAAACAAAAATCTCGTTACTTATCTCTTTTACCATAAAATCACAATAAAACTCATAATTCTAATAAACTATGCATGAAGAAAATACATTTAACCACTCTATATACATATCGTCTTCGGAGGCTCGGGGAATATGACAGTTGCCGAACAGTGACGAATTTTTCTATGCGCATTATCAGATTGGGAGTACTGACTGGAGTGGAGTGCCAGTTTTCGATTAATCGAGTCACAACTGTTCAATTTAAATTTTAAAAGTAACACATTAAAAATTTGTTTTCTATATAGGCTTTAGATAATATTTCACTGTAAATAATAGGGAATTCAAAGAACAATTTATCTATATCAATTTATATATTTTACTATTCAACATGTAGAACATTAACTTACATCATACAAATCATTTGGCCATTCGTAAGCTTAGCGCCTAGTTTAATTCTGAAATGAATACGTAATGAAACTGTTTTATTTATTGATGGTCAATTTATTGCCGCTGAATTTCCCAGATTACGTATTAGGTACTTTATTCATTATCCTTATGGATGCAGATGTAACAACATTAATGGATAACACGAATATAACAATAATATTTTCATTGGTTGGTACATATTATCTAATATCATGATTCATGATTTAAATTTTTATGAACAAAATAATATTATTTCAAAAACTTATACAAATAAACCTTGACGTCTTTACCTCGTCTCTGAAAAAACCATTTTATATACACTACCCTACATTTAATATTTCATAAGAAAAATACGCATAATGTATAATGAAAGACAAATAAGCTGGAAAAAAAGCAGAAAATGCAAGCAAGGTGCAAGCCAAGTGCAGTACGAGGAGTTAATGCCACGCTTATCGTTATCAATGTCGCTTCAAATATTTATACATCCTTGAACTCTAGAACATTCGCCCCGTTCGTGCTGAAGGCGAACACATTGTAACTACATTTGCACGTACGTGCTCTCTGTATTGCATATTGTGAAGATATTAGACGATCGTTGCCAATAAAACCCAAAAGTTGTCTCTCGACTCTCACTTGAAACAAAACTTTGTTTTACGATACTAAAGTATCATGTTTTTAATCATTGTACCTATTGTTTTTTTTTATGTTTACCTAACATGCGATATCCTGTTTTTAACAATTGATTCAGTAATTATTTTTTAAACGTCTGTAATGATTTGTAATTGTTAAATGGATTACAATTGGCAACTTGTTATCCATTCATAGGTTAACCTTTTGAAGAACAGTGAAAAAATATGATGTAATTACTATTAATATCAAGCAAGTGATCGAAAACTCAGTAACCGTCGCGTGATAAAGGATTTTTTTTCAGTTTAGACCGAATTTCCAGGCGTTTCCAGCTATGCTGCTAAATAGCAGTTTCATAAAAAATGGCCAATTAGAGATTATTTACTGTTCTAAAACAAATGATTACGCAAAATGTTTGAATCACACATATACATACGTCTAATAACTTGCTTATTCATAGGGATTTGTGAATTCACTCGTATTGCCGGATATCTGAACGAAATAATTCTTTTTTTTGCAGTGTGGTGTCTCTCAATGTTAGCCAGAATCGATAGTACAGTCAACAAAGTGAGATAAGGTATATATTTTATTTTACCTATTATTTATTCTGATACAATATTCCCCTACCAACCCCTACCAAAATATTCATATAATATATTTGTGTAAAATTTCCTGGTGATAAATAAAAAGAGCATTATTGCACGCATCGGCGCGGGCGCGGCGCCGAGCTCTCGTTACGCATATACCACGCATTGAATAATTGTGTGTTGATTGTGGAGTATTCACTTCTAATTGTATTGTTTGTTTTGTATTAACATATTAATGTACTGACTCGTCGGGGTTTTATCAAACTGTCATGGTTAGGGAGCCAGGTGCAAATTTGGTTCATTATTTCCTCTCAAGAGATAATTCGTCAGACGCATGAGAGTATAGTATTATAAAGCCTCGTGAACGTCAGCTGGCGCTCGGTTGGGGGGGTGAGCGGTTGTAGCCTCCCACGCACATAGGAAAAAAAATACATTCATTCATTCATTTCCTCTCAGCTAAAAATTTGTCAAATTGTAGCTAACCCAATATCTCAACGAAAAAAAATAGTCAGCTGGTTACAACATGGTGTATTATACGTAAGCTGGTGTCTCGAACATGAAAGTTAAATTTAAAGAAAAATTTATTTTCCGTTATTTCCTCTCAAACAAAAATTTACCTGATGATAGCTTATATGTAACTGTGGATAAATATATATGTCAGCTGGCTGTATCTTGGTGGAAAAACCGTCAGCTGATACGGGAGGCTACAACCGCTCTTCCCCCCAACCGAGCTCCAGCTGACGTTCACGAGGCTTCATAATACTATACTTTGATGCATTTTACTAATTACCGCTTGAGAGGAACTTGGTCATAAAATCTGCTGCTGGCTCCCGGACCATCAGATATTATCGTGGGTAAAGTACATATGACAGTAGGTTTTTGGGAGGTAAGTATATGACTGAATTCCAAATGCATGTATTTTTTACAGATACAATGGATCATATTTCGTCAAATAAGAATATTTTGTGTAAAATAAAACACATAATAGTCCTGGATACATCGCCCATTTTTGCAAGTGATTACTATCAAGCTAATTTTTCGTGAGTAGCTTTATTTTGATGAGATGCCCAATAATTTTATATACAAAACTCTCGATTGTGGTAGCTACCAGAGGAAACAAGGATAAAATATTTTGATTTGATGGTTCTCAAATATTAATTACTAACTGAATGTTTTTTTTTGTTCAATCTCAAGATAATTATCTAAATTATTCGAAAAAATATTTGTCCTACAAAATCTATGGTTTGATCAAAGAGTCCCCCTTTCCAATGTGTATCGATAACGAAGTCATCATAAATGATTACTAACCAGCTGATTTTTTCATTTTCACTTATTTAATACTTATATAATCCAACAGACATATTGTCCTACAAATTGCGTAATAAATATTTGAGAACCATCAAATCAAAATTTTTTATCCTTGTTACCTCTGTAAGCTACCACAATCGAGAGTTTCGTACATGAAATTATTGGGCATCTCATCAAAATAAAGCTACTCACGAAAAATTAGCTTGATAGTAATCACTTGCAAAAATGGGCGATGTATCCCGGACTAATAACGTATATAACAGTATATGTTTACCATTTCTGGGTTTACAACAGGTTAACCAACAATTGCAATCAAATAGGAATATTTTACTTATGTCACCTTCAACCGAAATTTGTATCAAAAATTATATCAAATATAATTTACGGAATATGCGGAGTCAATTATCCAGTTAACAAGCGAAACAATTAAGGAATGAATAAATCAACAAAACAAGTTTTGGTATAATTAAATAATTTTGACCAAATACGGCAAAAGCGTGGTGTGTTGCTTAAACCCACAAACCGTTAATCTATTTATCATTCAGAATGCGAGCTTGGTGCTTGTGATGCTACGAAGTACCATATGTGCATATCAACGCATTCGTATGTTTTAAAATATGTTTATTTTCAAATATTACATTTAACACTATTAAAGTTTTATCGTATACTAGCTTTTGCCCCGCAGCTTCGCCTGAGCGGAAAAATGTTCATGGAATACAAACTTTCGTGCCCTATTTTATCCTCTTGGTGGTAGAATGAATCAAAATCGTTTCTTAGCGCATGCCTACGACCTAACATCTACCTGCATGCCAAATTTCAGCCCGATCCGTCCCGTGGTTTGGGCTGTGAGTTGATAGATCACTATGTCAGTCAGTCAATCACCTTTGAGTTATACATATATATATAGGCATATTTAGAAGATAACCGGAGGAAAATAAATGTACAGTAGAAAAAATGAGAACATTCCACCACACGTTAAGCTTCGTTTAACAATTATAATTAATCCCCTTTTATGATAAACTGATTTATTTGTTATTGAAACATTTATAACAAAAACGAAAGAAAAAATATAAATAGTTTTGACACAAATCACAATTGATAAACTTCTTATATTAATATCAAATCAAATCAAGTGCATCGATTTAATATAAATTAGAATACATTAAAATGCTATTAAATAAGACAAGGTCTTGTGTCAATAACAGCAGGTCGTTTTTAAATATTTATAACCGATAAATATATACATGAAAACATTAATATTACATATTTCGTTCAATATCGACATGAGTTTCAAAGAAATGAGAAAATAGCTCAACAAAATCAATTAAAAACTTGTCTTCTTATTTTATATTCTTAAACTGATTGACTAAAGAATATCTGTGTCCTAATAACAAATACTATAGGAGTGCTATCACTCATTGTATTAGCATTGGTAATGAGACAGCAAACGAGGCTTACATTGAGCAATGGGGTAGGTCAAACATGCATTGATTTAATGCTTTGCGAATTCCTTTACCGAGAAAGCAATATATTTATGTTCTATATAATATCATTTAATTTTCACATATAAGCCAAGAGCGAAAATAAGTATATTATATTATTATAGGTATGAATACAAATTATAATATCTCAAAAATATTTGCACACTGGTATAAGCGCCCGGCAAACTTCTTGGCCAAAAAGTAGCGTGGTGGGGGAAGTTTGCGCATCAAGTTTTAGTACATTTTTATGTGCGCAAGCTTCCCCCACCACGCTACTTTTTGGCCAAGAAGTTTGCCGGGCGCTATACCTATAGCTAAAATCTAATGCTCTATGTATATCATGTTATTGCTTACTACCATACATAACGCTAGTTTTACTTATTACATAAAATATAATTATGCTGTAATTCTATTTCATTTTATTACGTAAATTAATAGAATAAGAACAACATAATAAACTATTCCGTCTATTTCAAATTACATCAAATTGAGAACACTGCGCACGAAAATATAGAGAAAATGAAAATCGTATACGTATTAAGTATACCACAAATATAATGTGTACTATATAATAGAGAATAGAGAGTTAGTAATGGAGGAACAATTTTATTTTCTCTGAACCTATATACGTATAGGTTCAGAGAAAATAAAATTGTTCCTCCATTACTAACTCAACTAATAAATGAATAAACGACTCTAGCCTAGGCCGACACTACACTTGCCCTTTGAAAGATTTCAAAAGAAAACTATTACTTACTGACTTCTAACGAGACAATTTTGATGAAACAATGTTCATCCGTGCTTGTGTGATTATATAAGCATTATACCGATGTAGAATATCTTGTATATTGCGTGTAATTAACATTAATTTATAGAAACAATAGCACGTTAGCTGGCGCAATTAAAGTAAGTGTACACAGAATACTTTATGTTTTGGTCAATGAACTATATAAATGTTAAAATATCCTATAAAAATAAACTATGCACAATCCAAATATGATTCAACTCAAATATAATATATTTTTGTATTCTTAATTTATTCATTTTCTTATGTCCTTAATTAACAGAGGATTTAATTCATCTATCTTCAGCATATCTGATAGTAATTTAATTTTGTTAATGCATAAGCAAAATTAAAAAATAAGATTATATTTTGCGATATTGATAACGTATGTAGGTACATTATCAATAAGTAGCGTTAAGTTGTCGACGTCGCGAATTAAACATTTACCATGAAAATTTTCTTATTCAGAAAAATTAACCATATAAAAGGAATTTAAAGACACTGCTTTATAGCCATAATAAAATCTTTAAATGTTATTCGCTGCTGCGCAATAAAATCTATTCAAAATATGTGTGAACCGTTACCTAAACATAGCTAAAGTTATTTTTATAGGTTTAATTATACGGTTTACAAGTTGACTGATAAAAAACTGAAATAATAACAGATTATCCTACTGACTAAGTATAGCATTATACTTACACAAAGGTTTATGAATAAAAATTGTTTCGAGCATAGGAATAATTTCGTATTATATATATTTACATACTAGATGTTTAGGTATTTGGTTGTAAAGGATGTATTAGGTACCAGTGTTACCTAGGGTCATTATAGGAATTAGGGTCCGATCCCCAAGATCGGGATAGTGTTGTCGGGTGTGCGCATATGGAAAAATCTTTGTAGTAACTTTGATTTTCCCCTTGTGATCAGCTAACAGCTTATGGTCAATGGTCATCAACCCCATTTTGCGCGCTCTTGGGCATCATCATCGTGTGCAAAACTACAAGTTGTAAGCCCAGCATATAATAAGTTTTTTTTTATAGATATTATAATTAGTGTATGGTTACTAGCGGCAAATAATAGAGCAATTAGTTCGAAATTTCTTACTTACAACTTCACTTACAAGGGTAAATATGTACCTAAATTACAAATTAAATTCTTTCATAGAAAATTTTATTAATTTAGCCACTTTTATGTGATTAAGTATAATCAATCGAAGTAGAGAAATAAAACACAGAAGTTCTAGTATCTTTGTTAAAAAAACATGCATATTTTATTGTGTAAAATTGTAAGTAAGTAGGTTTGTTGAGTGAGATTAGGACGGTGAGCTACTACATTGTTACATTATGCAACCCAATAAGGCTAACGGTGGCATACCAGTGCGTCCGTGGCAGTCCAAGCGAATTCGCCTGCAATATTGAATAGATCGTCTTTTATCGTTTCTTTTGATCAAAGAACATCTAGACAACACGTGAAAATATAAAATTATTTGGTTGTGAACATCGATTCAGACAGATAAGAAATCCGTGATTCAATATTTAAATTCAAAGACATATCAAATGTAAAATAGTATTCGAAATCTAGTAGATATAATATAACTGTTAATATCTCGGCTAATAATACAAAATATGTAAATAAAAATACATCGTTAGCTCTTAAATCTTACTAAGTGTCGCGCTGTCAGGATATGGGCATATTAACGACGTTAATAAAAAGAAATGAGAAGAGAAAGGTGACGAGACGACAAATAAATTAATTTAAAACTTGACTGAAATTCGAGTCTCGGTTGAACAAGTTTGCAAATCTCGTGATCTTGTCCTTGTTTAAAATCTTCCCAATATTCTTGCTTTGAAAGATTATTTGGATGTATTTTTTATAAAGCGACGCGTTATCAATATTTATCGTATGCTGCTAAAACAAAAAAAAAATCCACAACTTTTATTAAAAAGCGATGGCAAACTATTTAAAACCCACTTGGCATCCCGTATGCAAAAGGTTAGGTTATTTCCATCTCAATCTTTATAAATCATACAATAATTATAAATTATAGTAATGTATACAATATTAAATTATACATATTCATTGCAGAAATAAACGATTTAATCTGCAAGGAGTTGGCACTTCCCTAAAAAAATTGCCTATCTGACCCCAAACAATCGGAATAGTTTATTATATTTCATATAAATGTTTCAGAAAATGTTGTCCGTTTATTTCTAACTAGCCGTCCGCCCCGGCTTCACCCGTGGTACCTACATGTTTACGTTTTTTTTTTTCATAAGAACCATCCTCGTACTTCATGGAAAAGATTCCGCAGCGCACGCGATGGCAGAATTTTTATTAAGGATTTTTTTACACCTTTGGTGACATTATTGCATTTTTGGTTAGGATCTCTAATCTTTTTGAAAATGCAATATAGCCTTTGTTGCTCAGTGAAGATGCAGCTTTCTAATTTTGAAAGAATTCTTGAAATCGGTCCAGTAGTTTATGCGTGAGAACCATACATACATACATAATTACAAACCTTTCCTCTTTATAATATTAGTATAGATAATAATTGTTGTATGTGTAGAGTGTAGTTATTTTGGAATTTTACTGTATCTTTTAAGTATTTACTTCATAAATATTAGAAATATATTCTCTAACAAAATATTTGCAGAAATCTTGTACTGCCTTGTACTCGTACTAGCATTCAATGTTGTCAAACACTTCATGCTGATGAAAATAGGGGCATTACCTCCAACAAAAGTACACCACTTATAAGGCAGTATTTAAGATTATTTTTCTATAAACACTAAGCAGTGAATTAAATTATTATCATTCTTAATTTATGTATAGAATTATAAAATGATAATAATTTATGCATATTCGTTGCTTTGAACTCGTAACATAACGCAACTTGATTAAAAAAGGTCACTGCAGCATATAATCATAGAAAATTTTCTCACAATTACACACGCTAACTTACATAAAGAATGATAATATAGATTGTTCACCCATTCTCATACTACTATATCCGCGGTACACTTTTTTTAATAAAAATCTAAAGAATTCAATCTTTTGTACTAATTGAAGAAGTAGGTAGTACGACGATCAACCGTTTTTTAAATACTTAACTCCACAAAGACGATAATTTTAATGTTGCCTTATTACTGAATTCTAATTCTAATATGTTAGTAAAACACAAACCAAAACACTTGCGGTAGTATTTTTTCCATCTGTAAACACATTAATTTGTTAAATAGAGTTAATTTAACAAAATAATGTCTACAGATGATAAAAGTCATTTTGAACTAGAGTTCGTATTGTTACGAATAATTTTAACTTTAATCATGTTTACTCTACTTATTCTGACATTGCTTTAAAATATATCAAAAATACATCAAAACACAATTAAATATAAATAAGGAAAAAGTGAAACTTAATTTCCTCTTTATAAGAAAACATTAAGAAAACTGACAAATCATAATTGTTTCAACTCTCGAGCAGGAAATTCAACTATCAATCATTGAGTCACAGTCACCTCGTTATCGTTACTTAATTTAAAACTTCATCTACTCATAATTACCTGCGGAAAATGATAATTTTATGCATATTACATAAAACTCCTCGGGCACTATTTAACTGTATTCATTGCTGCCTATCGCTGTATGTCGGAAGGAGCCGTTACAAGCACAAAAAAGCAGTAATTTTGGGCATCGACAGTAATTTGCAAAAACAAGACCACAGAAGTATGTTGGGAACCAGTTTATAATTTATCGATATTTGTCTTTGCGAATATTTTAAATTCACGTTCACATAATTTTATTGAGAATAACCGGTACGTTGGTTTATTTACAATTGCATTAATATAGTTTTGACACTGTTGGGAAATCGGCGAGTGTCAACTCACGCATTGAAAGGAAGTGCTTTGAAAGTTTGGTAATTAAAGCAACTAATTAATTATAGTGATGTGAATTAACAAATACAAAGATAAGATCAATCAAGATACTTGTCCCTGAAATTAATGCATGTCAAGAAATCCAATTTGAGATACAAACCAGAGCTAAATAATTAATTTTAATTGAAATTTCAGGATAATAAAATAATAATAAATAATGTACAAGTAGAATTTGTTCGTGCGAACTCTTAAATTATAATTTCTCTACATATATAGAACATCCTTTCAAAAGAAGTGACCTGCATTATTCCTGCTTGACATAGATTAGATTTGATTTGATTTATAAGCTTTTAATTCAAATAAAAGCACAATAAAGACATTATTCTACAATTTACTTACCTCTATAGATAATTGACATTCATCAGAATGCTAAGAAACCAAGCAGACTTAAACAATAACAGAAGATCTTTGTTACAACTAATGACATAAAGCTATATAATATTATATTATTAGTTATTACATATCGCTTAAGTGTGACAAGTAATGGACAAGTTCTTACATAATAGAGACGTGTACTGAATTTTATACGTTGAGAATCTTCGTGCGTACAGCGTAATGTCCATATAGTCATTATGTAACGATAGCTGCAGGGTTCATTAGTATTCGCCTATTATTAAAGGATTACATATTCGAGTATTGATAGTTTTTCTGCTTCTATTTACATGACACGAAATTTACTGCCACGATGGCAGTGAATTGCGTGTCTTAAAGCACGCAAAAAAATATTGTTTCAGATAAAGTTAATGTTTTAACAAAAGAAGGTATAGATAGGATATTTAAGTTTTTTTTCTTACATACATCAGTGATTTAAAGGTTTACGTAGTACCCAATTTTTTATTACAAATTATTATTCATCTAAAAATTGGTTTACTTGAAACATTCCAATGAATGAACTATAATTTCATCCATATGAGCAGACACTTAAATATCGTTCAAAGAACATTATCAGAGACAATCATTAGCAGCCATGATGCGTGATAAAACGCATTATCTAATAACTGGCACCTAAAAGAAATCTCTACAAAATTACCGCCGCAGTGGAATGATTAAAGGACCGACTTTAGCCGCTATAATTTCGCTAAAACTGAAAAAAAAACTCGTTATTTCATCAGAAAATAAAGCTCCGAGATTGGCCTTGGTGCAATCTAAATAACGTCACAGAATATGATTAGTAGATTTATTTCTGCGTCGTAGAGCTTTGATAAAGAGAGAGATCGATGTTTTTTCTTTATTTATAGCTTCGACTTGCAATAGATCTCGTCATAATGACACACATTGATTCGGGTAATCTTTTTTTGACGATTTTTGTTCCGGTAAATTATACTACAATTATATAGTAAACATCGTAGTTGGATCAAATTAATTCCATGCTCCATAACATATTAAAACGTTGATTATTTATTAGTTATTCAAATTGCATGACTTAAATGAACATAATTACGGAAAACAGACGGTAATTATTATTGTACACTGCAGAATACAAAACAAGTCGTCTTTCCTTTCAAATGATATCGGTTCTGATTATATAGAAGGCATTTTAAGTCACGCGCAGTAAACGATACTGCAAACAAGGGGCGGTGTAATATAATATGTTCATTACAATATGTTTATAGCTTTCGAACACATAAAGCTATACCTTGACCCAATATGGGCGAGATACCAATACAACTAGATACCGGAACCTTGAGCGGAAGATTTATAAGCAATCAATATTATCAAGTACATAAGTAGTAAACAATTGTGTTCATGAGACGCTGTTTTGAGTACATTTGTGTCAACAATATATTGAATATTTTTGCAAAATTTATTTTTCACATATTGAAGGTCAACGAGTGTACTTGAGAACCAGTTGGGCTCTCCAAAAATACCAAATTTATACTAATTGAGCAAAAAAAGTTAAATAAGGGTCCTTGGAATATTAATATACTAACATAAAGCAGAAGGAGCATACTGTGTATGTATAATCTTCGGTTCTATTTGATCGTGTGTTGTTTTTTTGCAACTTATTATTAAACTAACTCTATTGTTGTGTTACCGCAAGTCACGACCCAATTGATAATGTTATGTCGATTACAATACTTCAACGTGCGCGGTCTTACAGGTTGCTATTTAGTTTTTTGCATTTTACAACGCTACAACGTGTGAAAATTGAAGTTATAGATTTTATTTGTTGTAATATTTTGTTCATGCTAGGTTCATATTTCAGTCTTTTTATATGTATTCTTGTCAAATTATTCATAAAGAATTAATCAAAATAAATAATGCTAGGCATTATACCAAATCGTGCTGAAACTACACGTCCTGAATTGCAGTAGTTAATAAGAAGATTAATATAATACCACGCGTAACGCAGTGATCTCTCGCAGCTTCATACATAACATCATTAGAACAGCTTTGACCTCAAAACATTCAAACTCCATGACATCGCTCCAATTACCCAAAAGTGCACTGTTGTGTAACTCTGATATAAGCGCGACTGACCCGTCTACTTGCACTTTCTAACACTTTCACGACCATTGTGAACACTGCTTGACGTAACCACCAAATGTTCGGACGGTGGTACTCGTAAGTCGTAGTATTTTAGCACGATATTGTTTGATGTTACCGTTTTATAACTCGTTATGCATAGAGCGGTAACTACATAGTGTACCTACCTTTTAATTGGATTGCAAATTGACATAACATATTTGGTGTGTCAGTGTTTATATGGTGGATTCTTTTGTAATGTTTGATCCGTAAAATATCTTAAAAGATGCTTTTACAATAGAAATTATAACAATTGATGGTGTACATTTATATCTCAGAGTAAATATTTTTATATCTCAGACTAAATATTTCATTGGATTGCAAACTGATATAACATATTATATATTTAGTGATCCATGTTGGACATTATCATTTCTTTTGTAATATTAAATCTACGAAATATCCTTGAAACATACTTTTACAATGAAAATTCTAACAATCGATCGTATATTTTTATAACTCGAAGAGAACTTGATAGTAATGTATCTCTCACAAAGCATTGTATTTAAAACTGAGGTATATTTTGTATGTTATTTATTGTTGTTCTTTTTCAGCTATTTATAATACATAATTTAAATGTAAAATATTACTTTAGGATACGCCCAATGAAGAATTTGACCTTTATCAAAGCTTTATCTCAAATAATTTTTAAATTGAAGAGATGTTCATTTAAAAACTATAAGTTCAATGTCAACAAGTTTGTACCAATAAATCAATGAAACACTTGTATATTTTTTTTAAGGATGATACAGGTGTAACATAACGTGTTTAAACATAATTCCTTTTCAAATGGTGTAGGCCTTTCTTCCTGGATCGTTCTATACCTTAAAATTGATCTGAAATCGGGCTTTGAATTGGCATTGAATTGGCTGTTTTCGTAGTATCGCTATTTACTCTATTACGCTTTCTCTTTCCGTACTTTATAAATGATATAATATTGCATTTATTTATGTAAACATAATATATTATATAGCTATGTATACTAACTTTTACATCATCATAGATGGGTCCGTAGTTAAGGCATAGCTGCCATCATAAATTATGTTAATTTTCTTTTGTCTTAGCTATTTATTATGAAGTGTTTTTAACAATAAATACAAAGGTGACATCGATCTCTTGTCGTGTGGTTTCTTATTTCGGTGACAACTGACAATGTATTGATAAATTATACGTTTTAAGTACAGACAGTATAAAAAATGCAACCTTGAATGTTCATATTATTATACATGTTAATGGCTATATGCTATCTGTAACCAAAAATGTTGGTGGAATTAATTACGTGAGTACAAAATAAATAAACTTGATAGGTTAAAGAAAACACTTAAAATAATTATGACTTTATTAGTTTTGCGATCATTTCCTGTACAAGGCTTTCCTATGCTTTATATTAGACTCCAAACAAATTACATATTCTAATAGCCTACGATTTTTCGCAAATGGCACAATTAGGAGAAATATAAAATTTTAAGTTGGTATTTGCTTAAAGTGTTTTTGTCATGATAACGATCAATTAAAAATAATAGGTTAAACTATTTAAGAATTCCCGGATTTTTTTGGCCATTTCATGTTTATGTTTAAGCATTAAGTAGATATGTTTGCCTAATTAGTTACCATTAGAACTATAATAATAAGTACAGGCTGTAAGTAGATATTTTTTGGATAGTATTTAGATCTTCTTTACCATGGGGACAGCGAAACACACTCAATAATAGTTATAACAATTATTATAGGTATGATGATGGTTGGCGGGGATATAGGTACGATGTACGTAAACTAAACATGTAAGTAATCCCGAAGAGTCCGCAGGTTCGTCTCGATGGTTCCCTGTATAGTTCCCTAATTGACAAATTCATAAGGAATAGCAGTTTTTTATATTTTTCAGTCTTTATATATTAAGTATATCTAATACTCATCAGTATAAACAATACAATCTTATATATATAAAAATGAATCGCAAAATGTGTTGGTAAGCGCATAACTCGAGAACGGCTGAACCGATTTCGATAATTCTTTTTTTATTATATTCCTTGAAGTACGAGGATGGTTCTTATGTAGAGAAAAGGTAAATATTATGTACCACGGGCGAAGCCGGGGCGGACCGCTAGTTTAAAATAAAACCACCCACAATTATGCCGAAATCTTGTTTTAAATCATAAATGATGCAAACACTAAAAATATATTTCAATTTAAAACTAAGATTGATATCAACAAAGATATAAAATATCCAAGCCTGATAGTACATTCGCAACGAATAAGATAATATTATGGTAATAAAATGTTAGTTTCATATGTGGATCCTCATACTTAATCAAATAATTTGAATTAATAACTCCTATTCATATTAAGTATAATAAATCTCAACTGTTTGCAACCACATTTTGTTAATCAATGCAAAAATCGGCATAACTGTAGTCTGAAAAATATCAATCAGGTAATAAAATGCGAGCATCTTTGACGATGAAACCTGGGCGGGCGGCGGCGTCACGGGAAAAGCGTAGCTATTGTATAACAAATATAGTCCGGGATACATCGCCCATTTTTGCAAGTGATTACTATCAAGCTAATTTTTCGTGAGTAGCTTTATTTTGATGAGATGCCCAATAATTTCATGTATGAAACTCTCGATTGTGGTAGCTACCAGAGGAAACAAGGATAAAATATTTTGATTTGATGGTTCTCAAATATTAATTACTTACTAACTGAATGTTTTTTTTTTGTTCAATCTCAAGATAATTATCTAAATTATTCGAAAAAATATTTGTCCTACAAAATCTATGGTTTGATCAAAGAGTCCCCCTTTCCAATGTGTATCGATAACGAAGTCATCATAAATGATTAGTAACCAGCTGATTTTTTTATTTTCACTTATTTAATACTTATATAATTCAACAGACATATTGTCCTACAAATTGCGTAATAAATATTTGAGAACCGTCAAATCAAAAATTTTTATCCTTGTTACCTCTGTAAGCTACCACAATCGAGAGTTTCGTTCATGAAATTATTGGGCATCTCATCAAAATAAAGCTACTCACGAAAAATTAGCTTGATAGTAATCACTTGCAAAAATGGGCGATGTATCCCGGACTAATAGGTTCTGTTTATGTGTGTTCTACTCGAAGTGCATTTTCCCACGGTGCTGGCGGTTTGTAAACAAAAGGAAGTGCAGAGGTCCGTTGAAACACGCACGTACTATCATTATCTACTATCCGATAAGAATAACATTAATTGCTTAATGTGTAGGATAACTGTATAATTTTATGGTTTTAGCCATTTGTGTTTAATGATAATAATTTATATATTTTATTCTGATATATTAAATTTAACGTAGAAATAAATACGTTGTGTGTTTTACGACAAATGTTTAAGTATTTACGTATGTAATTATAAATTAATAATAATATTTACTCGGTTTCTTATAGCTAATACATTATGTTAATATTTTAGAACCAAACATATTTTCTTTACTAGAAATATCAACACATAGATAATCTTCCTTTCATAAAATAGACACCCAATTTATTACTGTAGCAATAATACGTTAAAGTAGTCACCTACTCGACCAATATTATGAAACTGAATTTTAATACATATTTAACTTCTTAGTTATTTCAGCAAATTCAATTATATATTTATTGACTATGCGTCCGAATGCTTTCCCAATTTTATTTTTTACTACATATTAATTAATGACAATAACACGACTCTTGCCTTTAATCGTCCAAACTAGGATTTCATACAAACTTAAATTCTTTTAACATGATGGTATGTTAACATTGAAACAATCTCATCAATTAACTTTTTGACTTTGACCCTAAAAACACAGCTTCTCGAGCATTAGCAAAATAATTGTGTAGTATTGTTTCTATTTAAGGCCAACACTGTAAATTCAATTCATGTACTTTCGCAATGTAATTTACATAGTTTAACAGTAATGGCTCCTGTCGAGGATTTTGTACATTATCTTCATCACTACAAAATACTCAATACGGTTTATATAACCCAATTAAGCTTAAATAGGGTTGAACTGTGACAAAGTTCTTAGCACTTTAGTCATGTTCTTTTGTTGTTAACAAAATTTTTAACTTGCTAGCTTTGAGTATATAAATCTATAAATAAAAGAGTTTGTAGCCTGTAGGTTTGATTATTATGGTATCAAATGCTTATTTGAATTATATTTATTTAAATGTAATAAAATATAGATTTAACACTTCCTGGTTAACTGAATAACGATATTTTAACAAAAAAACTAATTTATGTACCTCATATTTAAATTTCATTATTATTATAACGACCATTAAAATTATCAATAAATTAAATATATTTGTCAAATAAATTTAACGTGTATTATATGAGAAATAACTTAAGAATGATTTATGAATATTAAAATATACCACTCGATGTTCAACACGGATGATCGTTTTTTAGGGTACCGTACTGAAGGGTAAAACGAGACTCTATTACTGAGACTTCGTTGTCTGTCTGTCTCCAGGCGGTATCTCATAAACCGTGATAGCTAGAAAGCTGTAAATTTCACAAATAATGTATTTCCGTTGGCGCTATAACAACAAAACTAAAAATTTATAAAAATAAAATATTAAGGGGGGTCCCCATAGTACGGAACCCTTCGTGCGCGAGTCCGACTCGTAGTTAGCCGGTTTTTTTTAATGTACATTTTGTACCATTATAAATACTTCCTACTGATACATGCTACAAAAATAATGTAACATAATAAATAATAATAAACCATTCTAACGATTTCGTAACAAACATCTTTATATTTTGCTTTAATTACAATGAAATTTTTGTAAAAGCTACGACAGGATTTTCACACCTTGTTCAATGTTCCTGTATGAAGTGTAATTACAAGAAATAACCGACAACACGATTATTACGTATTGTATTTGCATCACTAGCTTCTTATCCTCATATGAAAAAAGACTGCAGGATATGTAGTTGTAGGTTATTCACGATGAGGTAATTAATAAATTGATTTCACTGTCTAACTACAGTCCAACGTATGGAGAGCTGGAATTTTTATTAGATAATTTGAATAACTCCTTATTTGTAAAATGATCACAGTTATATTTAAATTGTTTAGGCCATATTATGATATTTGATCCTAGATCCTAGATCTATAGGTGTAGAATCTATTCAT
This sequence comes from Colias philodice, assembly GCF_061535455.1. Classification (NCBI taxonomy): domain Eukaryota; kingdom Metazoa; phylum Arthropoda; class Insecta; order Lepidoptera; family Pieridae; genus Colias; species Colias philodice. Next base: position 5,437,939 of record NC_143095.1, on the reverse strand, counting down.
ATAAAGCTTTACGAGCTTTACTCCATTCTCTATTCACTATAGTGCCTGAAATAAAGCGAACAAAACGATCCTTATTTCTTGGTAAAAAGGACTTAGATTTAAATTTTAATAGGTGCATATATATATAGCGTGTTAATAACTTCTGCAGTCCGCTTTTGAATAAACATCTAATAAGTGAAAACTAGATAACTGCTAGACATGAAAGTATCACTTACACCGCTAACTTTCTGACTCCTCGCGTTACAGATATTTAGTTTAATAATTAAAGAAATTTACGCACAGAAATTCCATTCAAATTAAAAATTACTTGCTGCTAACAGCAAAGCGCAGACTTCACAGAAATACGTTACTGAATAATTACCATGACGAACATAATAACTCTCCTTTTTAATGTATGGAAAATTCCAGTTAAATAATTAACTAGCCTATAAAAACATTTACAAGAACTAAATACCTAGTTCAATTTAGTTATCCATTCCACTTATTTAGAACACCGCTTACTTTTAACGCTGCCACAACGAGTCAAGGATTTTTAAAGCCTACATATTTATTTGTATACTTATTCAATAGCATACTGTAAAAGCTATTACAAATTAATTGGAGTCATAAATATTTTAAATTAATTAAACGGAAAACGAAATAAGTGAGGCATACAAACGTTAATGAGAACATTAAAGGACGCTAAGCATTACAAATATGAAGTTCAGTATCTGATAATAATCTGTGTCTAATCCTACTCAAACCTACAGATTATCTAAAGAAACACAAATAAGTAAAAGAAATGCAAAGGATTTATTTACGTAAACTATCACTTTTATTTGTATATAAAGTGATGAATGAACAGGTGTAAAATGCATCTGCTTCATGTAAAACCACTTTGTAACATAAACAATTTTAGACACGACCAGATTATTAATAGATAATATAATAATTATTTCAAATGCTACAATGGACATCTATGGAAATTCCGTTCCCTTCTTTCTATAGTTGAAATATAATTGTATCAGTTTGTTAAGTTTCAACGTAATTTCTTCAAGAGAAAGCTGTTGCGTGATCTTAGACTTAGACGTACTTGATTTGATTAAATCTAGTATTCAACAGTTCTCACGAGCAACATTGAATAAACATCAAGTCTTGTTACGTATCCGGTAAATAACATTAGATACCTGACGAAGTTCATGAATAATTGAATGGAATAATATGAAGATCCTCGTGTAGTGTCATTTTGCGTAAATAAAAATCTGATATTGAAAATAATAAGAACAGACAATCACCTAATGGCAGATTCATTTTTATATTAGAGTGGTAATAAGCAACTGTGCGGCACTTTTAAAAGCTACATGCAATGCATATATGTAATATCTGCACAGTAATTTTAATTGCAAGAAGCTTGTTCGGTTATTAATAGCAATAGAGAGAAACGAATCTTCAAAGTAAAATCAATAGTAGTTATATTATATTAATTATCCTAATCTTCTCACAATATTACCTTCTTACTAAGCCGTAAACTCAGACATCTAAAAGCTTGCTAAAAGCAAAATTCAAAGCGGTGAACCGTTTGAATTTTCTATTCAGAGGGTTTTCGGAGGTCTCGGTTCACAAAATAATTATATCTGAAATACGATATTATTAGTAAGGCTATTAAAAACTTTGATAGGATTCGTTCGTTTGAACATACATATTATAAAGTTAATAAAAAGTATGGAACCGGTCGGAGAAGGTCACTACTCCTAGTGATAAGGTGGCAACATCAACACGCCAACTTGTACACAATATTTTTAATTGATTCTAACTCGTTTCTTACATACTTTGAGAACTTACTAATGGCTCTTTTATGATCTTCTAAAATGTAAATATTTGGCAAAAATATTCCAGTGGATTTGAATTTTGAAGGTAGAAAACAGCTTAATTACGCAGTTCTTGGGAAAAATAAGGCTTGCTTTTTAATGGTCGTTATTAATGAAATGATAGTTTTACGATATCGATATTTCTATTTGAGATTGTTGTCTCTATAGACCTGTTGATATTACCGTGGCTCATGTATTTATTCTGTGAGAAAATTGTTCAGAGAATTATATTATGTCTCTGTAATTTGCTGTTAATTTTTTCATATAGGTAGGTATTGTGTAAACCGCAATATCATACTTTTATGAACATACATAATATTTCTATTATATCGCAGTTAGGTGAAGATATTTTCTTTACTGGGTTAAACTTTATCGGATTGTATTTCGAAAGCTTGGGAGATAACAACTGATGTAAACTTTATAAAATTACTTTTTAATCATCCCCATAATTTAAAAGCAATTTATAATTATAAATTATTTAAAGCAATACAACCATCTATGTAAAATAACCCTGTGAGTGCAAAATGTTTAATGTTTTTATTTTTTACAACGAAGTTCCTTATTGTAATCTATTAAAGTACCTACTCCGTAAAATTCATTTTTATTATAAAAATAGCCTTCGATCTAAAAATATTCCTTTTATCGATAACCTCTCACGCAAGTAATAACGCTAGTATGGAATATAGCCGTGGGTGAATTTCGTAAGTTCATAGTTGAATTTGGTTCAAATGCCACCAGCTACGGGACAGCTTGCGCAATAATGTTCGTATTCAATTAATTATTTATGCGACTATATAATATAATTAAATAAATTCACCTCATCGATCTCAGTTTTAATGTTACCTCAAGGTGAAGTTATTTTGTTCTTATTTTAATGTTAATTGCTACATAAAGATCTTTAATTAAAATCTAAATTAACACGATATTTAAAGCCAAAATGCCCTTAGCCTTATTTTGTAAAGATAAATGCATGCAGTCAAACGACTTCGTCAAAAGTCCAAATTTATGTGAGGGTTTTTGTCTCCAAACAAATAATTAATTATTAACATAATATCTGCATATTTCACGGTCTCAAAATGTACTTAAATGTAAAAATAAAAGAATTCTATCTCATTTGAAGTCAATAATATCACGTGCGACTCCCATGACCCACATCGCGTGACAATCTAAATAATGACCTTAGTTTGATGATCAAGAAATACAATATTAAAATAATTTTAGAGGAAAACGTCTCATTTATATAGCAAAGTATGTAAACAGTTTGCAAAAATATTGTTTCACTTTTATATGAAAAATTCGTAGAGACAATCAATGATGCAGACATTTGACGAACTGGAGATGCTTTATATCTCTTCATATTTTTGTTTATATCAATAATTTATATAATAAATATAAATATTATTGGTATAGTGCTAACTGATTTTGTATAGGATGCACCTAACGACTAAAAAAGTAAGCATTGAAGAAAATAATGATATCTAGGTGCGGAAAAACGTTTTTTGACTATCTCAATTGGAATAATTGTAATTACTACTTTACCTGATGTCCGTATTCTGTTAAGGTGTAGTAGCGGTTCCTTCCTTTTTTTGGTTTCATAATAAGGCTCCAATGTGATTCTTATTGTGTATATACTTGTGGTACCAAATATTGTAAGTTAATAATACTTTTACTTTTAGTATAGGTACAACATTGGAATACCACTTAACATGTAAAAATTTCAATCGTTAGAAAATATATTATAACTAGATTTCCGCCCGCGGCTTCGCCCGCGTTTTCAAAGGAAAACCCGCATAGTTCCCGTTCCCGTGGGATTTCCGGGATAAAACCTATCCTATGTGTTAATCCAAGTTACCCTCTATATGTGTGCTAAATTTCATTGTAATCGGTTCAGTAGTTTTTACGTGAAAGAGTAACAAACATCCATACATCCATACATCCATACATCCATACATCCTTTCGCCTTCATAATATGTATTAGATGTAAAATTTAAAAAAAAATAATTTACAGAATGTTCTAAAAAATATTTCGATCATCCGTCCTTGCTTCTCAATACATGCTTTCGATAAAAACATAAATAGAATTAATCATATTATAGGTATTTGTTAAATAAACTTTATACAGTTGGTATCACGGTGATTATAAGAAGTTAGTAAACCAGAAATGATATTATGTAGTTAATATTTTGGTGGTTCGTTTAAAAACGTTTTACTATCTATATAACATCATTTTTCTGCAATGTAGAGCATAATTATTTATAGCAATATGATAACACGCTCATGTGTAACATATTTTTTTTAATAATATATGTTATTAAATTGGATGTAAATATTATTAAAATTGAGAATGACATAGCTTTTTTCAGAGTTAAAATTATGATTTCACACATTGGAAAATTGCAGGAAGGTAAAATATAAACTTGTGACGCATAAGTAATCATTTTAATAAACTTTAAAAAGCTCAAACATAATCTACAGGAAAATCTTGCTTAACAAAATGATATGCAATTTTTTAGTGTAAACAGGACTAATAATTTTAATAAGGAAAGTGTTTAGCTAAATTCCCCTAGCGCAAGAATGGATTAAAACATTATCCTTGTACTTATTTGATGTCATTTACCTGCGATTATAAACTGTATTCAATATCAGCAGGTTATTATATCTTTAAATATAATAGATCTTAATAACTCTATAATTAATATTAATTTGTTTTTTCTCTTTCACAAATACCTACTATGGTTACTGCTTAATTGCTTATCATATTATCCTACTAATATTATAAATGCGAAAGTTTGTGAGGACGGATGTTTGTGTGTATGTTTGTTACTCTCTCACGCAAATACTACTGAACCGATTAAATTTAAATTTAGCACACATATAGAAGGTAACTTGGATTAGCACATAGGATAGGTTTTATCCCGGAAATCCCGCGGGAACGGGAACTATGCGGGTTTTTCTTTGCAAACGCGGGCGAATATCACGCTCCCAAAGCTTACACTGACACTATTCACTTTATTTTAATTTCTATAGCATCTCATTTACACAATTGAAATTCAATTTACAGGCTTGACCTTTTAATTTAAGTATGCAAAACGATGACTATTTTGAAAGTATCGACGTTTATTACACAAAGTAAACACATGCAATTCTTTCATAATGCACAAAGATAATGAAATGATGTGTATCATGTGTATGCATTTTATTGCATTTACTTCAGCTTAATCTAAAAAAATATTTTGTTTCACAACATATTTCGCTTTTTTACCTTTCTCCCCGTGGTTGCTTGGCAGAGATCACTTCACATCACACTGCACCCTTTGAGCTTCTACTTAATGTCATATTACCTTTATGTACTTTTTTTCTTGTACCTTAAAGTGTTAAATAAATAAACCAAGAAATAGTGTTTACATTTCATGATTAAATCAATTCGAAGTGATTAACAGTCACACGATACCGGTCAACATGAATACTACATGTGAACTTTCACGCATTTTGCAATGTAAACATTCAAAGTTAAGATTACGTTGTTAATGACATAATATTATGATATAACTCATAAGTAATTCAATGTGTTGAAAAACATATTTTTTAAATACACGGGGAGGTGCCCTCTTTTATCAGCAGATCTGACACCGCCCACGTCACAGTAAATCAGTTGTCGCAAACCTTTTTTTCCTACAAAACATAAAGTAATACTACGATAAAGTGTAGAAATTTTTAGTGTGAATGAAACAATGCAGCGATCTTTTAATACCTGAAAATTAAAAATATGTCATCCATTGTAACTTGAGGTACCTATAAAAAATTATGAATAAATGGTTTTTTAAAAACTTCATTTAAATTATATAATAAAACTTTGAAGTATGGTATCTATACATATAATAAAATCGTAGGAAAGTCAAAACTGTACATTGAATATTTTTTTAAAAGAATACTTGATCCATGATCTATAATCGATATAGAAGCCAAAAATATAGTTTTTAGAATTTTTGTCTGTTTGTCGGTTTGTCTGTTTGTCTGTTTGTCTGTATGTATTTCCGGGCTAATCTCAGAAAGTACTGCATAGATTTACTTCAAATTTTGCATGAATATTCCTAAGAGGTCGGGTGAGGATAGTTTAAACATATTATCATGATATCACCTTCGCGGGAGGAGCTGTGAACCTTTATTTTTCTTACATATTCCGTGTACTACGACAGCGTACAATCTAAAGACTCATGTTTAAATGTTGGTTTCGAGTAAGCCATGCTATTATCTAGCTTTACAAAATAAAAACTATGTCATTTACGTAATTTGGGCAGAGAAACAGTTTAATGAATTTAGTAGTATAAAGACAAATTTGAAACAGCGCCATCTATGAGATTTCGTAAAAATCAAATCAATTTACATGTTATCACTACTGAAGAACTGTTGAAAATTAATAATTTAAATATAATCATGTTATTTATTTAACTCTTTAACCGATATCTTCCCTTCCCTATAAGGTGCGCTTATATTTCGTGTGAATATACTACATTTTTAAAAGTGAGGGTAGATGTTTATTATTTTAAGTCAAACTAGACACCATTACAATTAATCTAATATTGATTGTGTTCATTGGTTACATTTTTAATCTTCGTGTTTTATAAATTTATAAAGAATAGAAAAAATTCGATCACGAGGCGGGACTCGAACCCACATAATTTCGTGATCGAATGTTTCTATTCTTTATAAATTTATTATTTATAAATTTATATTTATAAAGCATTTGAATAAATAAATAAATAAAATTAAAATAAATGTCATAAAACCAAAAATATCAAATTCAATCTTCGTGTTTTGTGAATTTTCACCATGCGTTCCCACAAAAGGTAAGTTGTTACTTTTATAGGTATTTATTTTTATAATGATAGCAATTCATGTTTTTTATTGGTTTTATAATGGTTTTATATTACACTTTTAGAATGAAATAATAAAATGATGAATTCTTTTTGACTTTTACAAGATTTTGAGGTGCGTTGGGAACAGTAGTTTGTTGATAAAATTTTATATGTAAGTAGCTTTTTTTATTGATTTACAATTATTAACGTTTGATTTTTTATTTACAGATTCAATGTTCATAAAATTATATCGCCTTTGGAAGACTATTTCTGCTGACAATTTGACAACAACACTTGAAAATTGATGATTTGATGATGAAGATAGTGGCAGCAAGGATTAAGTGGAAATTAGTAATCATCCGCTTCGTCAATTTTTGACTGAAGTTAATGTCCAACGTATGGTTCAATCATTGGAAGTATCTCGGGTAATTTTGGAGGATATTTTTCAGGAAGGAGAGGAGGGGCAGCCAACCACATATCAAACTACTACGTTTTAGTACCGAAAAAAATGTTATTGCCAAATGAAACATAAATTTTGCACTCACAACTGTACAAGTTATGATTTTTATTCTGACTTTGCTGTTATCTGATTATAATATTTATCGTTATGGCTATCGAGGTACCGACCGTACTGGGATGAGAGTACATGATATTATACCTACTCATCATCCAGGATTGCTTAGAGCATTTTCACACTGAAAAAGATGTTTTCTTTGAATCGTAGTTGCTTCATTTATTTATTTTTAATCATTTTACATAATATGTTTTATATTTGCCCATTTTCATTATATTTTATAAATAAAATGGAACCAACATAACTTTGTTGTGTAGGTATCATTTCTCTATTAATAATCCGGAGGCATATTTTCCGAGCACCCCATTTAAGGTGCGGTCCTGAAATTATAAAAAGTTAATGTATACTTTTGCCTAATATAAGCTCAAGATCATTTTTAGATAAAAATAACAAAAAGAACTTATTTATTAAAATTTAGTAGATAAAAGAAATTATGTTACGATTTTATAAGAAAACACAGTATATTTATTAGGCGGCGGTGATCTCTTCCAGGCAAAAGATATTCATCAGCTCAATAAAATTGAATAGTTGTTGTTAGTTATTCTTTAAATTCACTGATTGTAATGAGCATTTCCGCATGCAAGTTGTATCGTAGTTTAGATATATCATAGTTTTGACACATTACAGTTCCAACAAAACCCTCAAATTTTTGAGCAGAGTTGAGCAAGATAATTTAAAAAATGTGCTGTGTTAAGTATTATAGAAAAGGTTAGTTCGTTGATAATTATCATTTCTTCATCATTTACATGGGTGTTGTTAAATGTTAGTAAAAATAAACTTTGACTGTTAATACTTTTGTTCAGTATTTACCTGTATGATTATTGCTTGGTAATTAATATGTATATTTTCATGTCGTATAGCTAATTATAAACATAAGTGTGATGTGAAACTAGCTGGATTTATTTTTACACACTCACAGCCATATATTTTATATTAAAATAGTGTAAATCATAATATTTTTTCACAATTAAAAATATTTCCTTTTTTCTGATGGTGTTGGCATCGAATTAAACCGCGCTGTCGTTTCGTTCACTAAAAGTGATGTTATGAGGACCGAATATGTAGCCGCCTCAACTTACGGAAACGAGAGTAACCTGCGTTGTCTGTTAGTTATTGTATAGTCGAATTTAACGTTACATGGAAATTGGAATCTAAATATATTATGTATACTTAGGTATATTAAATCTGTACATGAAATATATTTCCTAAATAACTATCACGGGGTGATTAGGGATCGACACTGATGCCAAAGAAGCAAACAGTAAAATTTTTGTCCGTATAACCGGTATAGAAACAAAAACTACTCGACGGATTTAAACGAAACTTGGTACAATTATTTTTCATATTCCTGAGCAGAGCAGTAACTCCATTTTTAAGCTTTCGTCGCGTGTGCAACCTTAATGGTTAAAGCTACACAGAAATCATGTATTCAGAAAGAAATGTTCTCCTTATTATATAAAAAATATCTCCCGACATCATAAATGTCTATCTTTTATGGTTGACTCACAATAACACGTGTAACTTCCGATAGCTTAGGAGTTCGAAGCTTTCTGATTATATTTGTCTATAACACTCTCAGTCCGTTTTAACTCAATTTTTATTTTCATGCATCAGTGCCACCTAAAAAATCTTTATCTCGAAATTCGAGCAAAGCTAAGAAAATGAGAAATAAGAGTTCTCAAGAATCGTTAGAGGTATACTCTAGGCCGAAAACAACACGTGTTATGCCGAGAACCTGAAACCGCTTCACAACGAGAATTGCGGCTCACAGCTGACCGCGAACGGCATGTACTATCCCGTGAGACCGAAACCTTCACTGAGAGGGTATAACGTCTCACAGCTGATCACGGCCGTCACATTTTATCTCGAGAATCTGAAACTTTTACTCAATATGAAGACCGTTTGACAAATGATAGGGTGCACCATAATATTATTCGATCTCTTGAAGATGAACATGAGCATAAGCAATGACTAGAGTAGGGACGCGAATATTACAATTAATTGAGACAAAAACGATTATTAAGTTTGTTTAATGAAAGATTAAGAATTGAAACTATTCGGTCTCTGGAAACGGACGAATAGCGAGAGGCCCCTCTTACTGCAGACAGATTTCGCATAGTCTTAATGACTTAGAGGTAAACATAGAAGATCAATCTACGAATTCGGTGGTGGGGTCCGACAAATATAAAAGTGGGTTTTCTTATAACCTCACAATTGATTACAGATCATCTTCTGTATAGGCGATATTAACGTAGTATGTTATTTTTGTAATGCTTTAAAGTGGAGTAAGGAGTCGGCTTTCGTTTGAAGATACACCGGAACCTTTGAAATCACTACTTTTAGAGGAACATGACGTGCAATCTAAACAGTTCTTAGACAATATTCGCTCTTATAGTAGTGCGTTTCAAATGATCCTTTGGTGCTCAACAATTATCAGAAGGTCCTTTCATGCTTACTTTTAAGATACAAGGTCAAGTTTACCATTTGATAGGATCCCTTTTGCCTGAAGGCCAACCTAAGTTTCTTTAAATATATTTTGTATTCGACTACAACGAATAGTCGAATACAAGAATTATCAATATTTCTCGAATTTAAAACTGAACTCATTTCACAATTTTAGAACATGTTTCATAAGGTTAATTCGTATGTATGCAGTTTTAAATCGACATTAGAAGCTTTTCCTCAAGATGGTGATATTAATATAAGATTGTTATAAATGTCTATCGGCACTCAGGAACTCCCTGGGCGTGTATAACGCCCAGGCCACAGTATTACAATTTTTCCTACAGCAGGGCGACGAATGTATTTTCGCATAGCAAAGGAGGGGAACTCGCGGGGGGTCAAGTGACGCGGGCCACGTACCATTAACATGCTTAGTTTGTGGTACCGAGCGCGAAAGAAAGTCATCGTGTTTTTGTTTTGTTACTATGTAAACTAACGTAATTTAATACTTAGGTACATATTCTATAACGGTGCGCTCAAACTGTTAATCTACATTTAATTTAGATTATTATTTGAAATACTAAGTAATGTAGAATTTAAATCACATTCCTTCATGTTTTCCTCAGATTTTCAATTTTCTCCGATTTTAAGATTTTCAGAGTGTTCAATTTTAATGTAGTTAAATTTTATAAGAGACAATTAAGAACATTCAAAAATAAAGTGTCACGTATTTTTTTTAAACGACGAATGACCTAAAACGACGTAATCGCGGACGAAGTCGAGGGCAACAGCTAGTGATTAGATAATTCTTAAGAAACAAATTTAATCTATTCAAATTATATTTAAGAAGAGACCAATATAGCAATAAAAAAACACATGTAATAAAAAAATACTCGTTACAAACAATAAAAGGTTTGCAACACCATGTTACAATAAACAAAGTTCACGACTTCAATGCAGGGTCAAGTGCGTATGATCCCTAAATGTAATTTGGAACAATTGACGCTATTCCTGATTGTTATATCATTCAGTGACTTATTGTATGTATATATTTCTAAAACATTTTCATGTTCTACAATTGATACCAACCCCATTAGTACTGCTTTCCGAATCGGTGGTAAATGTTAAAAATATGTACTTAATGACGTTTAAAAAGTGCTTCTAGAAGAAGTCTAATTGAATAAATAAATGTTTGAGTTTGAGTTTGAGATTATATAATAATATTTGAGCATATGAATAATGGATTAAAATTATATCAGACGCAGCACAGTCATTTACACGCTATAGTCGCAACTCGCAAATAACCATGATTCAACATGTTTACAAACATTTCCACTAAAAGTAAAATAAAAAGAAGTTAGACTGGTCCAGCACATACACACATGCCTGACGCATCGTGTTCACAAGAGACGTCAAAATAAAGAACACTGTCCTGATAAAACGTATTTGATTGTATGTAGTTCTTTATCCTTCACTCTGACCAGTTTAAAATAGCACTTAAAGGGCAAAAGAAAAACCAGATTATGATAAGCGAGGACCGGATAGATACTATGTATATATGTAACTTATCCAAGTATTTCGGTTGCGCATAAATATTAGATAATTATATTTTATATACATGTTTTGACATAGCCACATTGTTTTTTATTTATCAAATACAAAATATAGACAATACAGAATACACTACTACATCGTAACTACAGCCGCATTGCCTGGCTGCAGTTGCTTAATTGTTTTTTAGTTATTTGACAGGACTATATGCTGGTTGTTCGACAATAACATAATTATAATAAATGTTACAATGCATTCATTTCATATAACCAATCAGCCGAAAACAGTGGTAAGTATTTCCACAGAGTAAACTTAACAACAAATTCAAGACAGCCATAATAAAATAACGTAATGCGGTCAGCAATGCCACGGCTATTTAGCTAATCGTGTCATAACAATTATACGATTTTATAATATTGTAAGGTGCCAGTACTTCATCGTTCAACGATTGCGCGCATACCAATACATTTCTGCATATATTGTGTATTATCAGCTAGCAACCAATTATTTTGCAAAAAATACCAGGAGCCTTTGTGACGTAGAGTATTTGTAGTGATTTTATTACTTGAACGGCCATTTCAGCTGTCAATGGAGCTCGTGCAGTTGTTTTTCTAGACTGCAGACAACCAGTATATAAAATCATGACAAGATACGATGCAAATGAGATTAATAAATCAGCCTTTGATCCGCTGCAGGATTCGCTTTGTTATGAAGTGTTTCACAAGAGCAAAGTGTTGGTTTGAATATTTTGATAGCTTTATTTAGTTTAGTCAGATACACTGAAATATTTGCCGGTAGTAAATTTATTTATTTAACCACATAATATGAATATGAAGCTATTTCTGCGAACAGATTTATATGTTCATAAAAATGCATTTCGAAAAAATACATTAACTCTGTGCCACCACAATAGATAAACTGGTAACTGGCAGAAACGGTGTAAAGATTAATGTTAAAGATTATTATTCATATTTTCCTGCAATAAAAAGCAATTCAGGGATTAAAGAGATGTAGATATAATTTATTTGCAGGTAGAGTAACTTGCAAATAAAGTATTAAGTAAGTCCTAAGTACCTTGTTAACATTTTGTTAATAAAATGATAATAATGATATTTAATTTTATAAGATTCAAATATGTACTTACTTTGCTAATCTGAAAATCTTGTTCTAACAACATTCCTTTAATTTCTTTACTAAAATAAATTAGAATTTTGTAACTGAGCATTTAAAATTAAACGGTAGCAACTAGCACCAGGATTTGGAAGCCTGACAAATTCAAGATGGATTAACAATCTCAATTTCACGATACTTTACCGTAAAGGAAAACATTCAATTGTTTGTAACATTTTGATAAAGGGGTTTCAAGTCTACAACTACGAATGATGTTTTATAAATTTTAAATTTTTATTTAAGATAAAAAATACAAGATTAAAAACATTACCTACTCAAGCTATAATAATTAAATAATAATTAAAGTTTTCACAAACGAAATAAACAAAAAAATATATGGGTAACGTTTTTGAAACGATGAAACTGAGCAAAATTTTTTTTTTCTTTAACATGTTATGTTGTTATATTTGTGAAACTACGTAGTTTAAGTTGTCTATAAATTGCATTATTACTGCCTTTGTAATTATTACTTTATTTTTATGATCGAAATACATTTTGAGTTTTATTATTTACTTGATCTTATTTGCCTAGAAATAAAGGATAAGACTTATTTAAAGCGAAGGTCACGTCTTGATCGTGAACGTTATCCATCTAAAGCAAATATTGAAATCAAACTTTATTACTTGATTTTTATTTATTTTTTATTTACCCTTTTAATATGAATGGATAGAAACAGGTCAGCTACTAAATAAAACTGATGCTGATTTCCATGTTCAAAGTTATTATTTTAAATCAGATCGTGTGACTATTACTTTTTTTAATGAAAAAGCGAAGATGATCAATGGTCTAATTACCGTATCTGAGAGGACAAACATGAACCAATTGAAATGCTCTATACTTATATAATATGGAATAAATGAATTTTTATTTATATAGGTACGTAAATGAATATTTTTTTGAGTCAAATGGTGTCTGATAGTAACGGAGCGGATGAAAATCTATGTTTACTGCAAATGTTTTTTTATCTTGACATGTTAATCAAATGAAAAGAATTCAAGATTAAATTGATTTTATACCTCACATGATAAGAGAAACTTTTTTCTTAGATATTGAAAAAATCAAAAATAAAATAATTAAAAAAAAATGTTATTTTTGGTACATGCATGCATGTTCATTTACCACAATAATTACTTTAAATCACAAAATCAACAACACAATACTGAATATGAAAATGAAACTGTGAAAAAAAAAGAGAAAAATATGAAAAACATTTAAAATTGTATATAAACGTGGATATGGTTTTTCCGTATCCTTCAGATTCATTTTTATTGTATCAAAAACATAAATATCAGGGAAAACCGAGAAATTATCTTACAAATTACAAGATAGACAGAAACACATGTTATCTGCTGACTTTATATCTGGATACTTACACTATGAAATAGGTGGGATTTGCCCACCTGTAGGTACTGCCACGAGTGAAACCGCGTGGCACAGCTAGAGCTTTAATAATTATTTTAAAGTGCATTATTTATGTTAATCTTTAATACAAATATGAATCGAAAAATGTGTTGGTAAGCGCATAACTCTAGAAAGGATAAAAAATTTTTGTTAATTTTTTGTTTATAATATTCCTTGAAGTACGAGGATGGTTCTTATGGAGAGAAAACGTTAACATGTACCACGGGCGAAGCCGGGGCAGACTGCTAGTTGAATATATTTTTAGTAGGTACCTATTGTTACTTATACTTTATTTTTCTTCATAATTATAAATACATATGAAAGGAACTCCAAAGGAAACACTTACTTAAATTACTACGTTTCCTTTATTGATCAGTTATTTAAGTGTTTGATATTACTAAATGTTTTACGACTTTCCGTGTATAATATATTGCACGCCTCATAAGCGAAGCGTTGAGGTGGGTACTACTGTCACTTCGCGCAAAACATCTGATTTTTCAAACTTAAAATGTCTTTATGTATCATACATTGCACTTGTAAGATAATACATACACACACATATTAAGAAAAAACACTATTTTTAACGTTCATGATATTTTTGATGTCATTTTTGTTATTTAAACTAGTTAAAAAACAGTTTAAAAAAGTTCTGTCGTGGACGTCCGTGTGTCTGTATGTGCGGATCCTTTTTCTTGTTAACACGATAGCGACCGAAATACTTTACTAATCGAGTCTTTTTTTTTCTCTTACGCTTGAGTATGCTCAGGAATAGAACCCTTTCATTTTTCAGGGTCTGATTCGATGTGGTTTAATTCTTATTAAATAAACAAAAATAATAATTAATAAATATTTATTAAAAAAAAAATTATGAGGCGTGCACTTTTGGATTTTCCAAATTATTTTTTATTATTCCACATTATATTAGCAGCCAGGAACATAAATCAAAAAGATAATGCGTTTCTTCTGTTAAAAACACTTCCTATTTTCTCTTATGAGATGTGAAAATATGTCACAATGTGTGTACAAGATAAAGTTATCGTTCTCTAATCAGTGAACAGTTGTACATACTTGTATCTCTTGCCGATAGCGATTCACTAAACATATTATTTTAAATAATAACAACTGAATCTGTGACTATGTATGAATAATAACAATAAATATAGTTATAAATCTATAAACTCTCTTTAATAAGGTAAACTCATGAAATTATTGTATTCGTGATTAACTGATTAGTGTACAAAGATTGAATTAATTCTGTCCCTTTAAAGTGGGTCAAAATCGAGTCTACAGGAAACATGCAAACATACAGGTGAAGCCAATAAAAGCGTGTTATATGTTTCAGTTTCACCCAAAAAACAGCGTGTGAAAGTATCTGAACATTTTTAAGAAACAACAATTATAACTGCTAATAGAATGTAACATGCTATAATTACCAATTTGGGTATGCATGAAAATGTTCTTGCATCAAATAATTTTGCGATATTTCAAAATATTAAATTAATTAAAAAATAATTTGATTGATTTCATCTCACACGTATCTAACCGCAATTGTACATTAAAATATAATTATGACTTAAGAGAGTGCATGTTAAATAAATAATATAAACTCAAAATCAAACTCAAACATTTATTTATTAAATTACACTTCTTCTAAAAGCACTTTTGAATCGTCATAACAAATTTTAACCTTTACCACCGATTCGGAAAGCAGTATCTATGGAGAAGAACCGGCAAGAAATCCAATCAATATAATATATAATGATAACTTCTTATTCGTAAAGCAGGATCTTCATATTGATCAATATTTAGCGGGGTTTAGCATTGGTAGAGCACGATTTGGTTTCGTGGAACCGAAATATTTGTGAAATGTATTTACTTATTCGCCATATTTAATATTTGTCTAACATATAATGTATTCGGTGAAATCTTAAACGACATCCAAAATATTTATTTAGTAAAAATTCTTGGTTTAAAATATTAAGGATTTCTATTGATTCAATAAAAAAAATCATGAAAACATGTTTTTAAGAGTGAAGATGATGGACGATGACTATTGACTGATTGACTTTTAACCAAAGAAAAAACTTTGAAAAATATATCACTTTTTAAAACTTGCTTAAAATATATACGTCTCATAATTTAAGTGACCCTAAACTAAATAGAATAAAGGATGCCAATGATGCTATGCCAAGAATTTATTTTAACAAAAATATTTGCAGTTTATGTTTAAAGATAGCGGCCATTGTTCAAGTATAATGACCGATCGTATCAATAGGAAAACAATAAAAGTGTATTGTAAACTGTTCATAATTTTATCATTTCTATTTCATATTCAATGAGATATTAAACGCTTATATGCACAATTACTTTCAACTGTTTTTCAAGAAATTATTAAATTGCATGTTACACAATTCTTATTTAAGAACTATATTGAGTATTTAAAATTATATCACTTAAATGAAGAAAGTATATGGTATATAAGCGACCATGTGATTATGAACCATGGTAATTAAGTCTAAATAAATGACACTGTAAATATGTAATTAGTGATAACAATAGTAGCATGAGACTGAATATAATGCTGACACCAGTTTTAAATAAAATTTGTGACGTTTATTCATGTTTATTTAGGTGGCTCTGTTAGGACCAAAATTATTATTTAATTTTTTTTTGATAAATCGTTGTTGACAACGCAGATCATTTTAGTAGTTACTAAAGTATTATAAGTTTTACTTAAAACTAACTTCAAATCATTAAATCAACAAAAACTATTTTGTTATCCCTATCACAGTTAAAAGCAACAACAAGACTACATAGTAACCGATCTACAAATTGTCCGAAATTTGAATTACGTAGAGTCGTAGAGTAAACACAAGTGCTTTCAAAATTAAATAATAAAATTAATTTTCCTACTAAACGTTACTTGACTAAATTCCACTTGTAGCCCTGATCTTATTTATTACATACCCAGATATATTTCTTATTCCAATCAGTGTCAATCAAATTGTAGGTATATATATCTGTAGACTGTAGCGTATAAAACAGCTCAAACGTACCTAATCGCGTATTGTGCAATCAGAACACAACTAACTGTGAAGTCTAGTGGGACAGAACCACATAGATACAGGCTTTGCCTAGTTTAGTCTTTAGTTAACTTATATAACCTGTTCATGCTCGATAGGTGTTACTTGAATCG
Organism: Colias philodice; assembly: GCF_061535455.1. Taxonomy (NCBI): domain Eukaryota; kingdom Metazoa; phylum Arthropoda; class Insecta; order Lepidoptera; family Pieridae; genus Colias; species Colias philodice. The sequence continues at coordinate 5,420,902 of NC_143095.1, read as the reverse complement.
ACATCAAAACGTTAATGTCTTGTCAAGTTTAATTCGAAAAATTTCAAAGAATCGACTTTACGGATTGGTTATTTTATTTGATTTTTATTTTATTTTTAGGGTACCTTTATCACCAGTGTTGCTAGTGTTTAAGGGCAGTGGTGACAACTTAATATCTGATGACCTACCTGTCCCTTTGCTTGCTCTTACATAAAAAACCTTCCAATATAAAATATTTTAATTTTGAAATATTTTTGCTACAATTTATTAATTCAGATAATACAGGTTAAACCTACGTAATATATTATAAAATATTCGATGTGCTAAAATATATTATGTTTTGCTCATTTTAAATATTCAGATTAAAAAGATTTTGAGTGAATCTGAATATCGTTCAAAAATTATGATCGTCTGCCCTCCTTCTCATATGATAATTTTAAACTTTAGACATTTTCAACATATGTATGCGTGAATATTAAAAACGAGAACGTGGCCGTATATTATTATTAAAAAAAATTGGCGAAATCACAGCACAATTAATTAACATAAATTGAATTATTTCACAACTTCCAACTAATTGATGTATTTACATAAACATCCCCGTCGACCAATATCGTCATAAAAATATTGTCCTTATGCATCAATATAATATGTAGAAATTGTTTGCTTCCATAAAAAGAGAAACGCGTGCTTTTAAAATTTGCTTATACAAACATAATATATTTTTTTCGCATCAGGTTGGGGCCGGTTCCTTCGTTCGAGTGGCTATTGAGTGAAAACTATTGACGCGGTCCGCAAGTTGCGTGATATCTGTCTCTAACACCTGTCTGTTAATGTTTCTTTTAGACCAGTAAAACGTTTTCATCACAACTCTCTGGTTTCATTTCTACGTACGCAAATGTCAAGGCTCAGTAACAACACCTAAACGATCATTAACATTCCGGCCACCGATCTATAGCCGAATTTATTTTCGCACTTTAATTAATACACAAGGATTTTAAAACCTACATAGAGCATTTTGTTAACATTAACATTCGCATTTTAAACAAACAGTTTCATTGTAAGTACCATTGTCTTTTCATTGTTCAGGCGAGGATTGTTATAGGAAAATTCTCGGATTGACCAGTGATGTCACGTCACAGGGGCCTTACCTGAGTCCTGCGCATTTTGCAGGTGGTGGATGTGGTGCAGGTGAGCGTAGTAGTGGTGGTGGTGGAGGATACATTCCAGATCAGTGCAGTTTAACATTTTCACGGGGCGCCGGCTTCACCGGCAGCCGTCTCACTCACGCTCGCTGCACACTTTCACAAAACTATTCCACAGGCACTTTATTTTGTTTCGCTGTCACATCACGTTATCTCCTTGGACACTAATGCGGGACTAGCGAACATGGGATCTGTCCGAAGACGGCGCCGCTCCGTCTATATCACCAGCTACGCGAAAACTTATCAGCGCATCACGTCAATTTTGTTTATATTTTCTCACAGATTACACATTCTCGTGATTTTTGAAAGGCCACTCGCTGTTTGAAATTGCGCGCGGCAATCGAAACAGCGGAAAGTATCGACACTGCGATCACAGCGGAGGAGTGCACGAGTTCACTCGACAACAATGCAGCGAAAGGTGCGTGCGCACAACACCCGTGGCGCGCGAGTGTACACTGAGTGCGGCATGCGCTCGCTGCCACCACTCCTGCCCCCCTAGTCAAGTGGCTTTCTGTTAGCGTAGCGTTCAATAGAATAGACTACGAATGTATGAGATTGACGTAACCTGTAGATACGTTTATCTACAGCCTACGTCAATCTCATACATTCGTAGTCTATTCTATTGAACGCTACGCTAAACGAAAGCCACTTGACTAGGGGGGCTGGGCTCCCGGCCTCGGCCGCACTTGTCGAAGACTTGGTTATCATATCGTGCCACCTATTGCCCCGCGGCAGCGATGTGCCGTTCAATGCCCGAACCTATTATCATCTTCACATGGAAGTAGCTCAATTGACACACGCGTCCTAATCAGCTTAACCTAGAAACATATTATTATAACGAAAATTGTTGTTTATCGTGGTACAATAGGTAAGTGCACAATATCAAGGATGCATACACAATTAACATTAACGTTTAACAAATATATCCAATTATACATGCATATGCCTCTATATAAATACGAAACGGTGCTAACGTCGCTCTTATCGATCAACAAACGTCGTATTGCTGAGAAGAATGTAGTAATTATTTTGAAATTATTGTAGTTTGCGGAAAAAAGGAAAAAATTAACAAGTAAAGTATCCGCAGTACGATTACCAAGGTCGGGGGACCTGCTCGCCGTGAGTGCTGGCTGCGGACGAACTTTCGAGCGGCGCAGGCGCGTGTGTGAACACTGAACAGTTACATTACTTATGTAGATAGGTTACCGAGTAAATCACTTGATGTACATTACAATGAAAGCTCGCTTAAGAATGCACACCGAATGGCACTACCAGTGAAAATATTAAGTAAGAATTGGCTCTACATTTCCGCCTTATCTACTCTTGTTTTCTGACTGGTTTGTAAAAGAATCTTTGCTTCCAATGTAAGAATAAAAAAAAAACATATAACTAATTAGGTATGCTGAAAATACAAACCAATTATTTGTATAATAATGTTATATTGCAGTATTAAATATACCAATAGAACAAAAAGTTTTTGAAAAAATTTTTGAAGAATAACGCTACAAATTTTGAAATGGTTTGCTTTTGAAACGTATATATTTTTAAAGGTTATGTTTATTTTTAAAATATTTATTACAATATATGCGATAAATAATCACATGAATATTAAGTTTTGCCGCATATTTGTGTCTGACCTTAGTTACTTCACACGTAATCGCTATCCGTTTGAGCTTGACAGGACCTTACAGCAATCCTTTGTTTTTATTAACATCGTTACATTGAGATGTTGACGGAAATACCTTTATGGTATTATGTAACCCTTTAATTTTATCGGAAGAATATATGCGAGATAATGTAATTTACACGTATAGATCATTCTAATAAACATCGATTTTTTACGCTTGTATATAACTAAAATAACTAGCTATGTGAAAATTGACCTGAAAGGAATATGACAACCAATTTTTCATCCCACTTTTGACCTAAACATTTCATGACTTCTACTACTAGCAGAACAACAGTGTATAGAATTTCAATACTTATTGTACCTTGAGGGAGCAATTTAGTAGTTTAACGCGTATTTCCACCATTCATCACAGTTTAATTTTAGCCTGCACTTAAATCCCCTTAAGTAGTTAATGTAACGAGGGGGACGTCATCGCCGACTACAATTTTAGCATTCACTTGGTATGGTGGGCAGAGCTGTATAGCTCTTACTACATATTACTGGTATGACAAAATAAGAGCAGAGAATATTCTGTACTTTCTTGTTTTATTTGAAGCAAGCATTATACGTTCAATTAAAGACTTTTTGGAATTTTACACATCATGACCAATTGGTCAATTGACCATGCTTACTGTTAAGTTTTCGAAACATTGGGATAAATAATACAATGAATAAATCGCGTTTAAAATCCGTTAAAACTCGTTTCATTTTCAAATTAAGAGCAGAATCAAACTTTAAAACTTCTTGTACCTAATTCAAATTCGAATATCGATGGCCATCGGTATCTGTTCTTTGAAGCGTATGTGAGTACGGTTACTGTTTGCGGTTAAATGTAGATCTAGACCTCAATTTAGTCATATGCTGTTGGTTTGTTTGTATTCTAAGTTTTTATATTATTCTAAGTTTGTTTTTGAAATATTTATAATACAAATTATGGTTTAAATTATTGAAAATATGTGGTTACTATCATTACAATATACAATTACATATATTAAATAGTAGGAACAATTCAAAAAACTTCACGTGAAAAGCCAATTTATTTGCGATTAGTACATTTACTCTACAAGCTTTCCTAAGTGCTAATATCCTTATAAATTTAAGTTGAACTGCTAGTTTCTGGTCAACATTGACAGGAAAAACGAGATGTATAGATATAAACAAAACTTTAAAATTATTGAAATATAACTTTTTGTAATTCTGAGCATTGATAACGATGGTTGGACTTTGCCCACATCAAACCAGTCCAGTTAAAATCGAATCTCACACGATAATGTAAATATGAATTCAAAAATATAATGAATAAATGTATACGCAATTGAATTTTGAATGATATAAATATTTGCTGACACAAGAAACACAAAGTAGAGACAGCGTTAAAAAGTTTTAACTAAAACAATAAGTGATAACTTTTGAAACAATAATCGTTAAACAATATAAGTTAAGTTTCAATATAATCTATGCATATAAACTCTTCCGGGATATAGGTATTATTAATTACATTGAGTGCGTTAATCAACCACAATTAGATTAAAACACGCTATGTTCTTATTATTGGAATTGCGTGGAATTTAAACAAAGCCATTATTAAATATAGACGATGACGATTAGATAAATCGTTCTAGGAAATAAATTTTAATTCTATTACAAATATTTTACTTATACGAATTATCATATAAAGCATTTTCATACGGTTTTTTGAAAGCTTTTTTTTTTTACTTTTTATTGATATTGAAGGAACATTTGTAGGTGTAATTTTGACTTTATAAATGATATCTATTTTTAACCGGCTTCCACAAGAAGGCGGAAGTTTCCAATTTGTAGCGTTTTGTTTTATAAGAAATGTCTGAAACCCTTATTATGGGTGATTATGGTTAAATGATTACAATCTAATTTAATAAAATTGTAGAGCTTTTTTTGCTTATTTTACTTCCATTTTATACATAAAAATAAATTATTGGGCTATATTTTTTTTTATAGTAATTTTCTTAATCAGTTTATGAGTTATTGTAAACATAAACCCTCATAAACCTAATATAATTTTATCCTGTAGCCAAAATAATTTTTAACTTCAGCATTTGAATTTAAAAGAAAAGACTTTAAAAAAAGCGGTCAATTCACATACATAAAGAAAATCAGGGACATAATGAGTGCGTTATCGGCCTCGAAAGTACAAATTACTCATTTCGTGATTCGTAAATATAACTTATATACACATGAGTCTCTAAGTATAGATACAGTAGTCGTTAAATATCGCAAGTTACGTTTTGCAAATACATACATACTGTGAGTATTTTTTGTTATACATGCATACAATTTAAATAAATAACAAATACGCTAAATTATTTAAACTAACATTTACACATATATAAATTAATTATTTACATAATAAAGTAGCAATTAAGATTCGCTATTTGATCCGACCGCCCACATGAAAATATAAAAATTGGAAAGCGAAACGACTTTCACGCGCCTGAAAGATTTTGTCAGGTGTAAATATAATTTCACGTGCAATCAATTCATTCTTTATCATATATTATCATTTATCTACTTTTTAGCAGCTTTCTCTTACTAATCTTATGTAAGTGTAAACATGTATTATGTATTTTCATCTTCTTTTTGGGAAATGTGAATGATGCATTTTATTCATTCTAAATTTATTTTATTTTTACATATCTTCGTGAACTTTACGCCGAAGCCTTAAACATATATAAAGTAGGTAAGACATTGTAATTCAACCCAGGCCTGATAAATTGTAACACTCCGACAAGAAGAAGGTAAACCTCCTGAGATATAGAGTAAATAAGATAAAAATGCATCTGCAAACAATGAACGTGCAAAGGTAGGTAAAATGCACTTACCTCTTGACCAACCATCAAAATGACATTTTTTTACAAATTTGCTATTTAAACAACTTAGCCTTTAAATAGCAATTCATATTTAAAGCCTGACCCTGATATATATCGTCGCAAGTGCCTGATAAATAAGTACAAATTCAAATTCTGTTACATTTTATTATCAAAATAGTCATATGTATGTAAATTTTTATACACGGTTGAAGTATGTGACGAGCATATATGCGATAAGGAAACTATGCCACTTTTCCTTTTGGGAAGACGAGCTTGTCCTTCGTTGACCTCAAGAGGGTTACGAAGAGCAAGGACTGACAGCTAATGGCTATGACGGAAGACTCGATGAAGGAAGAGAACTATTTCCTTGACTTGTTTAGTAACTTTTGAATCATCATCAACAAAATCATAACAGCCTTTCCGCTGCGGCTTCATCTGCGTGGAATTCATTCATCTATTATGGCTATATTTCGTTTTATAAACCATCCTATAAATTTTCTCAAGGTTCAGATCATCAGTATACCAAATTTTATGAAAATTAGTTCACGCGTGAACATTACAGACATACACAGATAGAGTTACTTATACATACATTTTATTAACAGTACTAGCTGGGCCCCATTGTTTTACCCGCATTAGAGCTCCTATTAGTCTTAGCGTGAAAATATAGACTTCCTCGATATGTCAAACTGAAAGAATTTTTCAAATCGGACCCGTAGTACCAAATAAAAGAACAAAGAAACAAACTCTTCAGCTTTATAATATGTGTATAGAGAGGATGGCGTATTTTATATTATCCACTTAGCACTTACATATATTTGTTGCAACTCAGACCAGTATTGAATCCATAAATCACCTGATTGGCCGAGTATGCATTAGGAGATGTCACACATCGGCGATCCATCGAGATTCTAGGACATACCGTTTTCATCACGAGATTTTCCATTACTTGTTTGAAGAGTGATTGGCAAGCGGTAAATAAATTCAAAAACTAAAACGAGTTAAGCACTTTATTTATATTCTAAAACTTTCATATGAAAATTAATAATATAAAATAATTAATTCTGATCATTATTTCTTTAGCGATACGAAGCAGAATGTAGCGTAGCGTGTAAGTTTTATTGTTTGCTTTAATTTTGTTTTGTATTTCAAATTAACATTTGCACAAATGCATATGGATGTTTATTTTTAGAATGCTTATTAAAATTTCAAGCTGAAACACGTATATTTGCTACAACTTCTGTTTTTCTGGAAATTTTGATGATATACACAGATAATAAATGCACGCGATCGTGTTTTAAAATTTTTCAACAGCTAAAGTGTTTATAGAAATCAATTTATATGTTTTATTGAGTAGCTATATGAAATTAATCCAAAAAATACTTGAATGCCCATGAAATGCCACACTGCTTTCATATTGCAAAATCAAAATACTCAAACATGCCCAAAAACTCAACATAATATGGTCATACAACAATAAAATAATTTCAACAGAACAAACTAAAAAATCAAGTAAGAGAATTGCGGCAAACCTTTCTCCAAACTTTTGGAATTTGAAATCATCATTATAAAAGGATTGATTCGCAATCGAGTACAATTTCGCCGAGTCAATTGCGAGATTAATGTCTCTTTAAATGACTCTGTGGAAATGCGCATCAAAGCAGGTGCGGCTGAAGCTCGGACCTCCAGTTATGGTGTTTCAATTAATTCGCTTTTGACCGACGCACCCGGTCGTTACACTCCGACAAGGCTGTAGAGCAGCCTAGAAGCGGTTTCGATAAACCTGACGTGAATACATTGGGATCATCAGCATATGCGTCGAATTTCAATGGAATTGCACTCTTGGATTGTTTTGAAATCTGTGTTTTAAGCTGCTAACAAAACGAACTGCTAAGTCTGTAAGCTGCGAAAGAACTTCACCTTTTTAGTTATTAGGTAAAGTAGGATTTTATCATTGGCAGAATATTGTTTTCATCAATATAATTAATATTATATTAAGTTCATTATATTCTCTTCCAGTATATTTAAACCTAACATCATTGACGTGCGTGTTTCGTCATAATCGGAACCTTTGATCGACGTCTTCCAATTCTCAGACGAAACGCTTTAAGGCAGGTTCGCAAAAGTGGCATTTTTCTTAAAAGACCACTTTTTTGAGTACTGCGAAGTCTTTGCTATATAGATAAACCATTTACATAAAACGCAAAGGCATTTACACCCTTCGCCTTTCGAATAAACACAACGAGAATTGAAATTCACATAATACTCAAAAACTTTAATATATTGAAAAAAAAAATATTACAATTTAAGCTGTTTTGGTATATTGTAAGAAAAGTTGTTGTTGACCTATGACTAAAATGGAATTTGTTGGAAGAAACAAATTAAAATTAATCTTAAATAAAGGATGCTAACAGAACTAGTTAGCTTGCAGAAAGTACTATCTAATAATTATAATAAGCTACGTGTTCGCCACGCAACATAGGTTCCTTTCGTTATTAAAGACAAGTCTTTCTGGCTTATTTATGGTTTACTGACTAATATTAATTATGTCTGAGATTTCCGTACTAGGAGTTCCTGGTTTGAACTTGCAATCCCTTCCGCTCTGACCAAGAGATAACACTAGGGACGAAAATCGAAAACAAAGAAATCAGTGTCTTAAAATTAAAAAATTTACGAGGTAACTGGCAGGTTTGTGCGGACAAAAATAATGGACGCATTCCATTGCCTTTTTAATAAATCATGAATATTATCTTGCAGATTTATACTCATATAAAATGAAAAGCATGAACAATTTTTTGCTGAGTTGAAGATCTGCAATTACTTAATGTTTGACCGTTAGACTGAGGCATCCGACTGGTCAAGTTTTTACGATACCTCGCTGCGGTACCTGCCTAGACTATGCGACGTTGATTCCTTTTCTTAAAGTTTACAACAACAAAAAATAAGATTTACGAGTTTTACTAAAAAGAAAGAAGACGAATTAGAGATTAGATGTGTTGCAGTAACACAATATAATAGCTGTTCCTAACCCTTTAAGAAATAGGTTCTAGTTCTTAATAACTAAATTGATTGTAAGTCCCAAAATATGCTTGCTATTAGTTTTAAGGTATAACAAAAAAAATTAACCGACAAAGTAATACTAATAATAATTATAATACAGTATTTTCCTAGTTTCATTGATTCAATACTAAGTATTAACTACCAGCCAATTGAACAGGAACCTCCCAAGGAAGCGCGCTCTATGTAAGCCACATCTCAGCTTACCAGAAAGCGCTCAATATAGCCTATATTGAGCGCTTTCCTATTGAACAATAAAAATAATTAAAAAAGCAACAAAGCCAATAAAAATTGTGCCCATGTAAAATTAGATATGCATATTATTATTCAAAGAACCATCTTCAAGACTCAACGGGCTATAAAATTTACACTAAAACGAAATGTTAGCAAGTAGAAACTAGAAAGTCTGCGCAGACGCAACAAATATTAAGTCAATAGAGAATACAAACAACTATTTCGAAAGAAATATCGGCATTATTAAGTATAATGAGATGATTGAAAACGAATACGATTATATCTGATATTTTTACAATGGCGTCAATATTTTATCGGGGTCGTTCATCCCAACCTCTTCATAATAGTTATTTAGTAATAAATTTCACAATGATTATAATTATATCCTCCCCTATCGTAATTCTACGATATTTACTATCTTTTTATGCCAATTGAGAATGTTCACTAATTTTGATTATTAGCACTCCATATTCTCTGTCAAAAATAAATAATACTAGTGAAAAAATTACTTCGATACGTCAATTATTTTCCGATTTAGAAGTAAAACAAGTTGTAAACGCCCGGTGATGGTGTGACGTCACACCACAACACGCTCAATCTGGCTCACTCAGTCCGCTAGCGATCGCGCGCCCGCGCCGTCGAAATTATAATTAAATACTTTTAAAAATGTCCAATCCAAATACCAGAAAATCATGTGTTGTTCCTAAATGTAAAAATACAACTACCAATTCGCCGGATAAGTTGTTTTTTATAGTGGCAAAGGAAGTAAGCTACATATTATAATATTTTGAGAACATTGCAGCTGTTTTGCGTTATCCTTTGTTTTCTATACAAGTTTTAATCTATACTAGACTGTGCTTCTGCTCTGCTCGTATGGGCTAAGTATAGGTAGATGGCTAGTAAGATTTTTTCTTGTTTTAAGTTGAGAGTGATATGGAGAATTATACTAAAATATAAGTTGGTCGGGGGGAAGAATTAAACAAAAACAGGGTACAGTTCCACACAAATTCAAATGTCAACAGGAAAATGAAGATAAACCTCAGAGATCAGCAGTGCAAAAACGCAATCGTATAGAATATTTTGAGAAACTATTAAATAAAGATGAAACTTTGGCATGACTGTTATTTTATTAAACGAATAATAATTACTATTATTGGACTATTAACGAAATTCGCGGACGAAAACCCATCAAAATACTGCGCAAGCTATAACACCTACTACAGCGCTGCCGACTTGATACTAGGGTGCGTATAAAGCAAAATTACCAATCTTCTATTAGATGATACGTGTAATATTCAAGACCAAATCTAAAAAATAAAATATATAACAAACTAGATGATATGTTCAACGATTCTGTTCAATCAAAAACATAAAATATTAAAATTGACTCGATAAAAAAATCACCAAGTTAGCTCTAATTTTCACACTTTTACGTTTTCTACTTGACATGGTAATACTTATTATGATTTTTTTTTATAAACAATTATATTAAAACATTTGCAAGATATTTGTCAGAGCATTTTGAGTAATTACTTTTAGTTTTGGTTTTATCTGCGATAAACCACTTTTATCGTGACAAAACCAAACGTTTATCTCGAGAAAAAAAGAGCGCCAAAAATAAAACCAAAACTAAAAGTAATTACACAAAATGATCTGACAAATATCTTGCAAATGTTTTAATATAATTGTTTATGAAAAAAAAAATCATAATAAGTATTACCATGTCAAGTAGAAAACGTAAAAGTGTGAAAATTAGAGCTAACTTGGTAATTGTTTTTTATCGAGTAAATTTTAATATTTTATGTTTTTGATTAAACAGAATCGTTGAACATATCATCTAGTTTGATATATATTTTATTTTTTAGATTTGGTCTTGAATATTACACGTATCATCCAATAGAAGATTAGTAATTTTGCTTTATACACACCGCGCGGGGACGCGGCCGCGCGGTGCGTTGTGACGTGACGTCACAAGCGGTCACGTGACTATTAGCGGGACTCGATATTTTTCGAAACTTTGAATGCGTATAAAATCAAAACTACTTGGTATTTTTGACTACGACAAAAACTAGTGTATTTGTATACATACAGGCTTTACTGAGACACAATTTCAAGGGATTTGGCATACCTAGTAACATTCTTCATTTCGAAATTTTTATCTCCCTCTTTAATTACACGACTCGACAAAAAAATTTTCGTTCTTTGTCCTAAAGTTTATACTATTATTTTCCAGTTAGTTATGCACAAAAACGAAAAGAAAATACCTTTTTTCGGTATAAAGTTTGCTTTTGTGATAGTTATAATAATAATACAAATTTTTCAATTTTTTCATAAATTTTAATTTTTTAAAAAGACCGCGCGGTGAGAGTGGGATATTAACGTTTACACTGTGCCGCTAGATGGCACCCGAGTGGTAAACAACCATCAGGTATTATTTACAAGCCCAGAATAACTTAAAATGTCGTCACGAAAGTGAAAATACGATGCTGATGCATTTTGTTTTATATGTGGTCAATTTATTAAAGTTCGAGACGTGAAATATGAACTAAAGACATCTCACGTTCTCTGTGAAGCCTATGAAGCATATTTTGACTGTCCTGTACGGAATCAAGATAAGCCATGGGCTCCACATGTTGCTTGTAGATATTGTAAAAGGTGTTTGGAAGGTAAGGCAAATTCCAATTACAAATTTTAAGGCCATGGGCTGCAGGATGTCAAAGTACATATGCTGCATGCTCATTTGGATAAATTTAAAAACAATATGGGATCCTATTCCGAAGAGCAAGGAGAACGTTTCCATCAGGACATCATGAATTTTGAACAACGCTATCAAGGCCAATACAATGAAAACATGATGGGCGACTATATTTGGGGTTTATTGAGAGAAAGTAGCTATGAACATAAAAGAAAAAGTAAAAGTGTGCACTTTTAAGTTATTTTCCACTTTTCTGTAAGCTAATTTGATAGTAAAACTCAATAAAAATAATAAACATTTTTATTTCAATAGTTTTATTTTCAATCAAAAATTAAAATCCGAGATTTTTAAAAATTTCCTTCAATCAGTCTTCTAAGCACAAAAGCAAAGTTTTTCATGCCATATATTTTTTTTCCTTCTAATTACGACCTAAACTACGAAATTTAATGCTTTGCAAACAAAGTCAAATTTCATGGTGACCCGTTGTTATGTATCAACGAGGGTATTACTGTACTTTTTATTTTAGCAGTTATCACCACTTTTTAAAATATATTTATATTTTAGATTATTAAGTTAATATTATATAAAAAACAAGAACACAACATACATAACCATATAAACATAACATAACCATATCTAAATTTAGAAATGTGTCACTATTACATATTATTATACTTTAATATCTTTAATTCAATGTTGGTACATTTTAACATTACATAACATAACGTTATATTCAATAGACAATAGTGATTAATAATATAACAGATTGTACCTAAAAACCTACGTCCTGTTTTTAAGAGTTAAAAATTATAATACTCAAGTACAATAATTTCCTATTTCTAAAACGTTCATAGGTTGTACCATAAATCATAAGTGTTCAATTTTTCATAATTTTTAGCTGATATTATGACTGCTCTATTTAGATGGTGATGTTGGATAAAATTAATTTCACTTTATGGGATAGGCTTAGATCATTAAGTAATGGATGGAGTACGCTGGCAAATGTTCTAACTAAACTTTCTGCTGATTTTGGTGCGGGGAGGGCAACTCACACTATTGAAACACAATCACACATTCACAAAAATAATTTGTGTCATGAAAGTCGTAAAAATCTACGACCTTTTAAGCGACGAGTTTTTAAATTCAACTCTATCCCTAAGTTCATAAAGATTGGGATAGGAGAAGAAAAGAAATGCTTATAATTTCTAATTATTTATTTGGTCGAGCCTCAATTTTGGCATAATACTTATACCTCTAAAATTAATTAACAGGAGATTATTCTTATCAGTCATATTATTTGTGTTTCCACAATTGGAGATAGGCAGGACTTTGCACATTAATGTAAACATTTTTGCCATGTTGACTCAATTCAAAAGGCATCCTTTGGGCTTCGGCTCTCTCTGGATTTCTTTGAGCATTTCTTTCCGCATATATCTCTGCATTTCTTTCAGAATTTCTCTCGCCATATATCTCGGCAATTCTTTCTGCATTTCTCTCGGCATTTCTCTCTGCATTTCTCTCCTCGGCATTCCTCTCAGCATTTCTTTCGGCATTTCTCTCAGCATTTCTCTCAGCATTTCTCTCAGCATTTCTCTCAGCATTTCTCTCAGCATTTCTCTCAGCATTTCTCTCAGCATTTCTCTCTGAATTTCTCTCTGTATATCTTTCAGCATTTCTCTCGGCATTTCTCTCGATATTTCTCTGTACATTGCTTTCTGTATTTGCCTGAACATTTCTCTCTGGATTTCTCTCTTGTGCGGCCACGCGTGTGTTTAATTCCACTGGTACGGAATAGGGTTGTGGTACCCTCACCTCATATGGATGAAGAATAGGAACTAACACTGGTGTTGGGACGGGTACATTAACATGTTTCACAACAGGCACATGCTTGTGTTGAGTTATGAGTACCTCCTTCTGGATTACAGCTGGCGGTAAATTACCAAGAGCATCTTCTTGTTCAAATGATTCCTGGTTTTCTGTCGCGTTGTTCTGTTCGCGTATCAAATTGCCGCGAACTAAGGCATTTAAAAAGGAATTATAATTAGTGACCTGTTCTTGTTGTTGTTGTGCTTCTGGATTGCCACTCTCAGGCTGATTCCTTTGAACATTAGAGACTGGCTTTCTTTGTTCATAATTATTATTTTCAAAAGTGTTCTGGAAATATGCTTTAATTTGTTCTTGTAAATACTGTTCTTCTGAGTTTTCTTGTTTTACCGGATTCCTATTTTGCTGATTTTGCTCTTTGGATTGTATAACTGGTCCTTGATTGTCTTGATTGAACAACAATATTTGTGGTGTTAAACCACCGCGATTCAATGGAAGCCTGTTTGGTGCATTTATGTATCTTTCACCTTGTTGCTCCTGTTCTACGCTTATTAACTGCGATTTATGCACAAGTGGGGCCTTCAAAATATTAAGGTTTTCCCGGTGAGAATTATACCTTGATTGAGAATTTTGTTGTGGTAGTTTCGTTGGTCGTCGACTCATAGATATTTCACCTGAGGAATGTGACCGAAGTTCCATCTTGCCTGCTTGAAGTTCATTTAATTGATCTGGAGTTAAATAAATTATTATATCCTTCTCAGCAAATCTTTTCTGTTGATTTTGTGCTGCTCCTGCCGGTGAATCATTATTATTCGTAAAGGTTTGGGGTCCTCGGTCCAATTGCTTTGCTTGAATAGCAACTGCTGTTAAAATAACAGAGATAAGAGTAACCTGTAAAAAAGAAAACGATATTAAAGCTGATATTTTAAGAAAGAAACTCCTTTTTCTTATATTTTTTTTTTTAACCGACCTGAGTTAACATTTTGTATAGTTAAGAGATGAGGTCTCAACGGAAACGATCGAGCGTCTAATTTTGAGTTTAAAAATCAGCTTTTTATATACATTTATGCGTAGTAGAAAATAGCTAATCTATAATTAAAGCTACTTTTTACATCATAATTTGCATACGCTTCTATAAGAAACATATCTTCCTAAGGTTCTAAAAATAAATGTTATAAATTCATAATAATTATGTAACTCAAAAACTGGCTAATATAGTATTTACAAATGATTTTGAAGTAGGTTAGTAAGTTAATCGAGTTAAGATTTGCTAGATGAGTACAGTATTTTTTCTATTTTTAATTATTATTAGATCTTTATTGATTTATATTATACTAGCTTCCGCCCACGACTTTGTACGTGCATCCCCGTTTTTCTTAGCGGATGCCTACGTCCTAACATCTACCTGCATGCCAAATTTCACCCCGATACGTCCAGTGGTTTGGGCTGTGCGTTGATAGATCACTATATCGTCACCTTTGAGTTTTATATATTATTATATAGATAAGATGTACAATGTACATTATTATTTTATTATTTCTTAACTAGATATTAATAAATAAATACCTCTTATTTGACCGGTTAACCAATAACACGCCTATTATGAAAAGATTATGATGGAAGTACTTTTTTCATATTATGACATTTAAATTTTAATAATTTATCTCGTGACTTGAATTAATGGTTTATATGAGTAAATCATGTATTGTCAATCTTTTATACATACTGTACAGAATCTTAAATCTTATTTTAGTAGTGTTTAAGTGCCATATTTTGTAATAATGTTGACATTATGAAGAAATCTTGTTACTTGAATGAAATGTTGTCTTCATAGCCTCGTTCCACATTACTTTTATTTTATATTATAATTCTTAATGCTTTATAATTTAGAATATTAATTGTCATATCACTTTATAAAGGCTATGTCTGTTAAAAGAAAATGATGCATATAATAAATGTATGTGGAGACGGCTCTCTATTATTGAACATTTTATATTTCTCTTGTCTTGAGAGATAATGTACGATGTGTCACTGGGAAGCCAATCTTTGTAAACGCGCCATCAACTCGCAAGTGTGATCCTACCCTTAACCTTTCAGGTAAAGCTCTCACAAAAGCGACTTTAAAATATTATTACGAATATCTTCCCATTTTAAAAAGGTACTCATTCGTAAATAGGTCCGTTTACTAATAAATTTTAACACGGACACGACTCTACCAGTCTTCGCTTTCTATAGAAAGTTTCTCGGAAGAAATTCATTGACATCCAGGTTCTAATCACAAACGCATAGATAAACCTATCCACTATGTCTAACAAGGATATATTATGTATATTCAAGTGTATATTATTGACATAGTGACACAAAATTTATCGATTAGTTGGACAAAGTGACGAAATTGAAACTGAGAGTCTTTTAGTAAATCAAAGCGGCATGCTAAATAAATTAAAATAAATTTTAGTACTTAATATAAAACTGCCCGAGAACTTGTCTGGTCGTATTAAATGTATTTATATTAATTGCTGTTCTGTCTGTTCGCTACCAACTTAAAAATTCCATGTTTCAGCTCCGTTAGGATCATGACATGGACAAAGATTTGTAAGTTTTCAGTTCTCTAGCTAGCTATATAACTATTTCAGTGGAAATGACTACGCATTATAGTTTAAACTGTTTCTAAAAGCGTTTCATAAATGTTTCTAAATACTACGAAACAGACTAGTTTCTGAGGCATGCTTTTCCCCTAGAACAGGTGTGGCTGCATACATTAGACATAAGTTGAAGCGAGGACAAGCAATTAGTAATTTTTTAACCTGTAAAATAGAGTAAATGCTTGCATTGTGTAATATACACTGTATATGTATAACCCATGATATATGTATAACCGTATTTTTATTATTATTTTTCCTGCCTAAAGATACCTAAACCGAATCTTGTAAATTTTATACACGCACAGTTTAACAGCCATATATTTATTAATTTGTTGCAGTTGTAACAATATATCCCACTTCAATTTGTTTTTATGACGTTTAACTCCACGGTAAATTACTGGCAGTTTTATCACAATATACAAGAGAGTGTAAAGCATTAATATCAGTGGTATTGTTTACACCAAACTGTAATGTAACCGAGGCATCAGGCGCTTGCAAATACATTCTTGTTATTTTTATTGCAACACTACTTTTGCAATTGTCTTTACTTATAAACTAAACGGTATGACGAATTGACACATATAACATAATATAATAATGCATTATACTATTTTATATTGAATACAAATAAGATCAAACAGTCGTTATTAATACAAAGAGATACCTTTTTACGATGAACTCCATAGGTAATAAAGTTAAGAAACAGATACACAACTTCGTGGTAAATAGGGCGGTTTACTTATAATAAACTAGGTTTCCGCCCGCGGCTTCGCCCGCGCAGTCAAAGAAAAACCCGCATAGTTCCCGTTCCCGCGGGATTTCCGGGATTGCGTTATTTTCCCGGGATAAAAAGTAGCCTATGTCCTTTCTCGGGTATCAAAATATCTCCATACCAAATTTCATGAAAATTGGTTCAATAGTTTAGGCGTGATTGAGTAACAGACAGACAGACAGACAGAGTTACTTTCGCATTTATAATATTAGTATGGATGCCCCTTTATGTCAATCTTTGTCGTTCTATGGAGGTTTTGTAGCGGTAACTCAAGTTTAGGGTATTTCCTATTAAAAAAAGCTTTAATGTTTATGCAAAAGCTTTGGTTGCAATAGTAGTAGTAAAGTAGTTTGCAAACAAAAGTAAACATCCCAATCACAACAGCATGAATAAAAATCAAAACGTTTAGATTTTCCAATTCCTCGCAGCTTGAATACTTAAGATTAGACGCATCTTTGCAGATGTATTAAAAAACATATAATTTAGAGTATTTACACAGTTAATGGCTCATGCCAAAACAGCATGATAAATAGTACTGGCGTCTTAAATGTTCTTTGTACATACATATATACATACATTATTTTGAGAGGACAATGACCGGTCATTTTTAGTCGTTCTAAGTACGTTTGATTGCTGTGTATTTTGCAAAAATTGCTTTTTTTTTTTTAAGAAAAAAAAATTTAATTTATAATTAATTTCGAAAATAATTGAATCTATTTGCTTTTTATCCGTATTAATATCACCAATGTTTATAGCTATGTATTATTTAATGGTAGGTAAGTAATATATTATGAAATCAACAATTTTCCAGTTAATTCTAAAACACTAAACCATAAATGCTTATCAGTAGATAATTGCGAATATTTACAACTACACGATTTTCTTTTAAATGCTGATAATCTCAGGAACAATTATGAAACATTAGAAAAGTCATGACATTCATAATGAAGGAAGCAATAGTTAGGTACTTATACTTATTTTCAAAGGGCAATTTTTTTTAAATAACATTGTTGCTATCTGTGATTATGTTAACATTCTAAGATTCTTAATTACTCTTCGAAGCACGTCATTTTTTGCAGCAGAGAAGTGTTTCACTATATATATCCTACTCTTACTGTATTTTTTATTTCTAATGTCTAGATTCAAATAAACATTCAAACCGTCTAACAGACAACAGTCAGAAATAACAATTTGCTTTGAATTCCATATTCTCAATTACTTAAAATACTCATAATAATACAACTCAGTTTAGATCATTTTAAAGTTTAAAATAATTGTAAATTAGCACTAAAACGCCGGCAGCGAATTTTGCTTGATGATATTTTCTCGTCTTGGCGCAATATCAATGCCGGCGTGCCACAAGGTTGCGTCTTGTCACCCCTCCTTTTTGCAATTTTTATTAATACTTTAACTCAATCTTTAACTTCTCTCTACCACATGTATGCTGACGATGTCCAAATCTACACCCAAGCGACTCTGGAAGACTTGCCCAATGCAATCAGCAAGGTTAACAATGATTTGTCTACCATTGTAAATTGGAGCAGGAATTTTGGACTATTACTTAATCCATCTAAAACACAGACAATTATCATTGGGAGTGCATCATACGTGTCAAGGATTGATTGGGCAACTCTTCCGGATGTTTTGTTGGATGGCATACAGATCGGTTACAGTACCCACGTTAAAAACTTGGGTATTTTAATGGATCAGACCCTGTCGTGGGATGTTCATCTGAAGGAGGATAGTAGGAGGGTGTTTGCTTCCGCTAGCTCACTTCGGCGCCTGCGCAACTTTCTGCCTATCCCAACAAAAATAATGCTAGCTCATTCCCTTCTCCTTTCCCACCTTGATTATGCTGATTCCTCCTACCTTGATCTTTCCGAAGTCCAGTTGAGTCGACTTGAACGCCTTCAGAATTTTTGCATTCGCTTTATCTTTGGCTTGCGTAAGTTTGACCACGTGTCAGACTATCGCAAAAAACTCAACTGGCTTCCCATCCGCTTCCGCCGTAACTCCCACATCCTTCATCTTCTTTTCTCTGTCCTGTTTGATCCTAAAGCTCCTCACTATCTCAAAGATAAATTTGATTTCTTTACCTCTCCTTTCCCTCGTCCTTCCAAAACTTTACTTTTGCGTGTCCCTGTCACGAACACCAAATTTTATGGTCATTCCTTTGCTGTTCGTGCTGCCAAACTCTGGAATGAACTTCCACTGGAAGTACGTCAAGCGCAATCCTTAAGGAGTTTTAAACACCTTCTTAAATCACACTATCTTTCTCTTGCTTAGCTTCTTCCGCTATTTCCTTACTGTTATCTTATTTTCTTCTTTGTTATATATATACTACTATATACTTGTTCTATATGTTATATTTATTTAATAGTTATAATTATATTTTCTCTTATTATATACTTCTATGTATTTGTTGTATGTGATATATATTATATACATTGAATATTTATAATTATTCTTTCTTTCTCCCTAACGCCTTATTTTTTTGCTCACCCACCTCCTTTTAACGTCTCTCCTTACATATTACTTACGGTGGCCTGGAAGAGATCGCTACCTAGCGATAAGGCCACCGTTTGTACACTTTGTTTTCCTCTTACCTGTACTTTATGTGTCTCTATTTCCTTTGTGTGTGCAATAAATAATTAAATAAATAAATAAATAAAACATCAAATTTAGAAATTTCAAAAGTAAATGATATTGTATATATGTATTTACACCGTGCGGTCAATGACCACCATTTCACGAAATTCATTATTCATTACTATTGATACGGTAATTTTAATATTTGAATATCGTCTTTAAAAAATCCCATCAATCATTTTGGATATTTTGTAGTTTGCAAACTTGGTCTATTAATTATCTTGATTTGAATTCATTGAACCTATCCGTAAATGAAATTCATGAATTAAATTTGTTAAGGAAAATGTAATTATCAGAGATAAGTATGAGTAATTTAAAACCTGATCTGTTTTAATATAATTGAATTGAGTAAAGATCATTCGACCCTAGGTCGACAGTAGCTTGCCTCGAAAGACACGTCGCACAATCTAATTACCAAGTATTGGTAGGAAATCATTGAAAATAACGACTTTTTGCGAAATTTTAATACCTACTTATCTTTAGTCATAGATAAACACAAGGTAAAGAGGAAATAATTAGTTTAAAGCAAATGCGAGCTTTTTGTACATAATGAAGTTTCATTAGAATTGAATAGACAATAAAATTATTAATTATGTGTCTTTTCGAAATGGATTGTTTTTAACAAGTTTTAAACAAATCGTTTGTTTTGATAGATTATAAAATTATAATTCTAGTTAAAGATTTTTACATTTGAAAAACATCTTAATTTTCATTAAATAATACCTATGTCATTCATCTGTAGGTACTCTGTGATGAGTGATGACGTACATTGGCAGACTCCCTGCTTATTGGGTGGAGCCATTAATTAAGAGAAGAACAAGAAGAAGAGTGATGACGTAAGTTGTTGCCATATTAATTCTTAACACTATATAGGTAGGTACCTATGTAAAGAGTAAACGCGACTAAACGTAAACGTCCGCTCAACTCGCCTATTCTTTAAAAATCTTGAAATTCTGGGTCAGTCGAGATGACTGTTCTGAAATGCATTCTCCTCTCAATACTACACATCTCCAAAAACTACAACGACCTTCCAGCTAACCTCAACATAGATCAATTACATCATTCACTCAGTAACAAGCGAACCGTTCAGATCACATGACCGGCTCGCATGTGACAGTTGACCCAACCCCTTTTATCTCGATAAAGGATGTACGCTGGAGTTGCTTATTGCTAAATTACCGTTCACAATGAGAAGCAAACAACAGCTATTAATGGGCCTGTTCTTCCGTCTTTGATCATTGTTCAATATTCAGAGATACGATCGACGATAAAAAATTAATAAGCGATATGATAGATGCAACGCTGTAATATGTTGCGAGTATAATTAATTGCGTCTGTGTGAGCTACATTTCTTTATCATTTTCTTTACTAATGCTAATATAAAAATACCCTTATAGTCTATTGGCAACATTTATTTGTGAAATGTTTATTTACTGATTTTTGACACACAGTTTTTTCACAATAAGTTTCTTGGTCTCGCCTCGTGCGTGACTAGAATTTGTCGAGAATTACTTAAGATTATGTGTCAACATCATGGGAATCAGCATGCACCTAGGTGAAGGTACATTATTTTCTTGCAACATACAACATATTTATGTGAATTTCAAACGAGAGATCAATGAAAACGAATAAATAACATTGATTTGTGTTATTTGCGCCTTCGGTTACTAACAAATAATCAAGTGAGAATATGAAATTATTTATCATCTGAAAATGTTAAACCAGCTTGATAAAGATGAGATTTATTTTCATTTTGACTATATTTCTAACTGGGAATGCCACATAAAACCCAATTGTTAACATTTTTTTTGATTGAAAACACCCATCATTGACTGTAGAATCATTCTTCATTTTTTGTACTTTGAAAGGATTAGATAAATAACATTTCAATGTATTTTCAAAAAAATATTAAGTACCTACCATAAAAAGGCGTTTAGCTTAGAAGATTTACCAAAAATGTATTTGTATGTTCCGTTAAAAATATCTTAATATAGAGCATCAAGAATAAACTTTCAGCAAAATTCATACTTTAAAAAATACGCCTTTTTATTACCATGTGCAAGAGTGCATGCACCAGATCTTAGCTATTGCTTTATATTTTTCTAAGGCGTACAAAATAAATTTTTGATATATCTTCTATCAAATACAATAAACGTCGGATGTGTATGGATATATAATCAGATGGATTTTTATAAATATCAATTAATATTTAAGTAAGTTACCTATTCAAAACTGCATCTCATTATCTCGTTATGGGCATATGAATGAGTATAGATATAAAAAATTGTTAATTTCTGGTTAATATCTAGATTTAATTAAATTCTGGTGATTCCACCATCATAACATTATTAATATTTATTAATATTTATTGTTATTATATTTTTTTCATTGCCATTTAATGAGCAAAGTTGGTGTACAAAATTTGCACCTTTAGCCTTTAGGCCATAATATATCTACTGTTATCATATCCAGGCGTGAAGTCGATTTCAGAATTCAAATAGAACTCCGATATTAATTTCATAATATGTCACTTGTTAGTTGTTACGCCATGCTCGCTCTGTTGATGATGATCAACTATTCCTATAAAACCATCCGCTTGTTCCGAATTTAGATCGGGGTAAAATAAATAGAAAGGTATCTTTGAAGTAGCTTCGGAAGTCATCCATGTAAACCAGCAACAAAAAATATTATTTCCCATTATAATACATATCAGAATAGATAACATCGAGGTAAAAGCCTAACCCTTACTATATTACTTGACATATTTAGAAATTGCTATCAGTATAAGATCAAAGGTTGCAGTTTCAAGCAAATCATTGATTACCTTCATCTAAGACATTAAAATGATTAATCGTTTAAATCAGACACTGATTCATTATTTACCTTATCAATTATTTTACCTTGCAACAGTCATAACTTGAAATAAGGTTATTATTTATTAATAAAATGAAGAACCGATTACCCTAGTACTGTACCTACTAGTTGTCTTAGATATCATAATACCTATACAAAAATCCAGTCAATAAGACCTCATTCATACGAGAGTTAAAAAAGCGTTGCGTTAAAACCCGGCGTTGGCGCTTTTTAAACGTTCTCTCTGTGGTTGTTCATACTAACGCTTTAAAATCACTCATGTCTCGTCTCTGGCTTCAGTAAGACGTGGAAATGGTTTCTGCTAAATTAATGGCACTAGCGATTTGTGTTATTAAAAGACGAAAAAGAAAACAAAAGGCATTCTGGGTACATCCTCTGAATGAACAGAGATACTTAAAAGGGCAGTTTGTGACACTGTACGAAGAGTTAAGGCAATACCCCGAATTTTTTTTAATTATTTTCAAATGTCTATAACGATTTTGAATACAGGAACGGACGAGACTCCACATCTATAATTAATAGTTCGGGATCAACAATCCACGACATCGTATCGATTTTCTGATGATTATAAGCACAACAAACACGTGCTACCGCTGAGCGAGCGTGCGGCATACTGAACGCAGCGCCGGCGCTTTTTTAGCGCTCGTCTGAATAATAGTAAGAAGTTTCCTATGGTCTATTTTATTTAACGCCCAACGCCGAGCGTTCAAAATAGAACACTGCGCGATAAAAAAGCGTCGCGCTTTAAAAGCGCTGACGTGTGAACATATACTTGGGAATGCATTTGTTCTATTTGGACGCTTTTTTAACGGACGTTAAAAAAGCTCTCGTGTGAATGAGGTCTAAGTTTACCAAATTTCGGAAGTAGCTATTCAATAAAAAATAAGGTAGGTATTCGTTTGTAATAAATTTTAAATCATCATCATAACAGAAATTAAGTAGATACCTTCAATGCGTTTCGAAACTCATAAAGAGTAATTATTTTAACTGAATAGAATCATGTCAACTATGATAACCGCGTATTTGTCTTGAACCGGAGACCTTGAGATTTTGTAAGATAACATACTATTTTACCTGTGATTGCTCAATTGGACATAATTTCATGAATCTAATAAGTATTCAAGATAGATTCTCTGATTATGTTAAGATTTGTAATGTTGCTTTCGAAGCCAAATTTTTGTAATAAATAAATTTCTAAACATGAGCTGTAAATATTAATAAGAGCTTTTAATTTATTGGCATAGTAATAATAAATCTTCCCAAATATTTTATGGAACCTATACCTAAAAAGTACCTAATATGTACCTAAAATACTATTGCTGTTTTAGCTAGATACTAATCCAATCGCACACTAACTACTAAGTTCATGGGAAATTCTTGATAATCTAATCAAACAAATAGATTTGGAAAAAACATAGAGCTTACCTATAATGAGCAAATGTTTTGAAGTAAGTGCGTTTTATACTGCTTGTATAGGTTAGCACCATAGGTTAGCACCTACCTATACGTTAGCACGGGAAAGTTAACGGGTGGATCAATTCATCAATTATTACTAATGTATAATGTACAGCAACCACCACTAGCTCCGAGTCAATTCGGAGCACATTTTCAAACTTCAAATTTCTTAATTGGGGCCGCTAGATAGAGCAGGCTCCAAGGAGATGTTCGTTTGCAAAAATAGCGGACCTAAATCTGACTTCTGATTTATATTGTATAGATCCCAGACATCCTATAGACAGATGTTGCCAACCAGTTTTGTGGTCCCCCTCCACGCACCCCGGTAATTAAATATGGCATACAAAGAAAAAAAGAAAAATTTCCAAAACATGCCGTGTGGGGTATCAAATGAAAGAGCTTATTAAGTAGATCACGAATATATAGCATACTATAATATTTCTCACACTTTCTCTAAGATTTTTTAGAAAATTTACGAAAATGCTCCATTCTTGAGTTAACTTTAAACCACTATAGATTGAAAACTCATAAATATATTTTTTAAATTATTATTTTAAATAATTAACAATAGTCCATTGTTTACGATTCAATAGTTCGTACAGTGAAATAGTTGCATGGGGGAGTGGGGGGAACATTCAAAGATGGCGAGTATATTTTCAAGTTCATATAGTATATAGTTATTTTCATCAAATCCACCACATAGCTCACTTATATTATATTACGAACTATTGAATCGTAAACAATGGACTATTGTTAATTATTTAAAATAATAATTTAAAAAATATATTCATGAGTTTTCAATCTTAAAATTCAATCTTTCAATTATAGTGGTTTAAAGTTAGGGCGCGTTCCCACTATGTCGTAACGACTAATTTATCGTCCGACGACTGTCGTCTCTACCTGTTCCCATTATAACGATTGTTTGTCGTCAACATTTTTTATCGTTTAGCGACTGTCATATCTAGCTGTTCCCATTGGATCGCGACGACATTTTATCGTTTCCTGGCAGTCGCTTTGTCGTTTACACATCATAAGCAAGCTACAAATCTAGTCACCTCTGCATTCGCTTGGTGATTACTAGTGCGTTTACTCTCCTGAGTTCAATGGACGTCATAGAGTTGCCGTCCACGATTTTTTTATCGTTTTACGACTGTCGTGCTTGCCGTTCCCACTGTCACGACAAAGTGTCGTCACTGCAAAAACTGTCATAGACGACAGTAAATTGTGTCGTTCTAAATGTGAACACCTCCATTTAAACATATAAGCCACGACACTTAAAACTACACGATTATCTGTCGTCACGACATGGTGGGAACGCACCCTTAACTCAAAAATGGAGCATTTTCGTAAATTTTCTAAAAAATCTTAGAGTAAGTGTAAGAAATGTTATAGTATGCTATATATTCGTGATCTACTCAATAAGTTCTTTCATTTGATACCCCACACGGCATGTTTTGGAAATTTTTATTTTTTTCTTTGTATGCCATATTTAATTACCGGCGTGCGGGGAGGGGGACCACAAAACTGGTTGGCAACATCTGTCTATAGGATGTCTGGGATCTATACAATATATATCAGAAGTCAGATTTAGGTCCGCTATTTTTGCAAACGAACATCTCCTTGGAGCCTGCTCTAAGATAGATTTGCAGAAAGCTATACCATTGCAAAATATTATGACATACCTACTACTTGACATTTTTCTTCCGTTTCACCTATTCAGATGCGAGTGGATCCGTAAAACCAACCAAAACACGCTCTACTTTCACATATAAAATACCCTACGTTTTGTCTTTTTTTGTCATTTTTTCAATTGTGGTAGCGTTAGCTACTACATATTAAGTATTCTGTGATTGTGGTAAGTAACAAGTTTGTCCATCTATGGTTATCAAGATTTTTTTGTTTATGATGAAATCCTCTTTTCCCGCCTTTGCCCGCGTTGACTCGGAGCCTAAAATATAGCTGCAACTACCAAATAGGTCTATACGTTCGTTCTAATATTATCTATGCTACAAGTTAAAGTGCACAAAGGTAAAAGAGACCTCTAAATCAATTCAATAGATTGATTAACCTTTTAATGTAATACCTATATGCCTAACAAATTTATTTTGTGCAACCATTGTCCGTTACTCTATGTACCTAACTATAGCCTATAGGTAGTAGGTACCTATATCATCTAATAGCAGCTGAAATATAGAATTCTATAGAAGTTACCTGCAAACAACAATAACCATAAATCGAGTAAATATCATTATCGGCTTGTGCTAATTACACATTTTTACCTCATCCTATGGGCTTATCAATTGTTTAAAGTATTGCAACGTAAAAATTGTTTAAATAGAATGATGTATAAAACCATGGATATTTAATACACGCACCATTAGTGTCACGAAATTGTAGGAGACAGTGTACAAAAATTATAATTATTAAAGAAACTCGCTAGTTACAATGAAGTGCCTTCTGTTTTTACTTTTCATAGGATTGGTGAGTATGGTAGAGCTTTCGAGTTTTCGAGTAATGGTTTTAATTTGAAGATTAGTTTTTTTTAATTTGTAGGTAAAATCAAATAAAATCCACTCCATAAATGTTTTTTATAATAAAAAATTATATGAATATTTTTTTATTATTCCTAACATTGATCAAAATTTTATGAAATGATTTAATTAACATAGTCTTTAAAAATATATTTTTACTTTACAATTTTCATCCAATTCAATGTGAAATAATATACCGAATGAAACTTATTCAACAAATTTTTCGATAATTGCGGGAAGAAGCATAATGAATTAGTTGAATAAGCTATTAAAATTTAAAGCAACATATTATTATGTGCAAATAATAATAGAATTCACTGATACAACCGATGTTAAGAAAATATGTCTACTTGAAAATATTAAATATTTTCGATATTACATATTCACATTTAAAACATTAACAATTTTTTCAAACTTTCGATGCTAATTTATTATGAATTACTTAGGTCTTAGATCATTTCTTGAAGTTAGAATTTACTTATGAGCGTAACAAAACTAGCCAATTTACCTTAGCATACAATATCAATAACAAAAAGTGTAAAAAAGCAAATAAATTCCCAAAAATACTAATAATAAAACTGAATAAATCAATTATTTTAATTTTATCTGAAAGAAACATACGTTAATAATTAATATATTTGTTTTAATTAAATACTTGTATAATATCATAGGTGTCTACATCCCTTGGGAATCCTGATTCATCTGTGTCACTGCGTCAACGTCGTGAAGTCGACATTGTGGCGAATACCAGGTAAGTTTTGAAACCACTTTTTTAATACAATTCACTTATTAAGTTAACTAGCAAACTACTTTTCCGACCTAGCTTCGTCCGCGTTGTATTTTTTTTTCGAAAACCTTCCATAAGAATCACGATCTTCATCCACTGTCTGCTGAAAACAAAATTAAAATCATTCTAGCAGTTTTTGAGTTTATGGCGAACAGACAGATAGACGAAGGAGGCCGGTCATGGAGAAGCGCGCGTAGAGGGGTGGCTCTATATCGTAAAAGGCACCAAATGTATAACTTAACGCGAAAGATAACACGTCATTTCTAAGGTTAATTTTGTTGCTAAATAAGAAAAGACATTGAATAAAAAATATGGTAAATATTGTGATTTTCATCTCGGCTCATACAACTTTCGGCTCCACCCTCAATGCGAGCTACGACCTACGGCACTGTCGTCAAATTGCTACGGCTCAAGTCCTTAGGATATAAGTTAGACCATAATATTATAATTTGATGGATTTGTCACTATATAGTGTTCTTTATTTTATAGGGGCCTCATACAAGAATTGATAACTAATCTCCAAAACTCGGCTCAACAAGCGAGGACTGCCATAAGAACTTTCGTTCAGGGTTTGCAGCAACAGGTTGTACTTTATAGACAAAAGGTTCGAGAAGATTTACAAAAATTAAGAGACAGCATCTTAGAATCTATCAAGAATATAGCCGGCAAACTTACATCAACTGGACCGGCCATTGTAGGATGCATCAAGGTAAATAAAATTTTGTTTTGTGGTTTTATAAAAATTTATTGGCTGCATTTTTAGAGATATCGCAGTCTCTTTTACAGGACGTAATATAATATCGAGCTAAAAAAAATTGATATTACATTCTTTATTTCTTTTTCTTTATTCGGATTCATGAATTTTAAAATGTACCTTATGTTTCAGAATGGTCGCGAATCAGTTGAGCAATTATTTGCAAAGGCGCACGAAAAGTCTAACAAATGTGCTGACGATAGAGTTCTGTACATTAACAAAATGGTAGAAGAACTATCAGTTCTAAGTGACGGTGCTATTAATTACACAAGTATTGCTGTGAAGAGTATGCAAAGCTGTAGCGAGAATAACTCGGGTCTCTTAAGTGTAGGACGCTGCCTGGGAAGTCTCGTAGTGAAGACGGAATACAAGGGAGTGATGTTCGCTGCCCAGAGTTCTCTCATGGTAACTATAATAATCTATATACATGTTTTCAACATTCAATATTTTAATCGTTCCAAATTTACAAGTTGATTGTGACCACCTATGACTGCGTTCATATAGTCTAAAATTAGGTTTCCATCTACAAAAGGAGTAGAAGGAAAGTCAACGAAATTCATATACATACCTACGCTTTGTAAATACATATAATGAAACGTGACTTGTATATTTTAAACTTTAATACTATCCTCTTATATAAGTAACAAGAGAAAACAATACAATATTATCAATTATAATTTCCCTTCACAGATTTCTCGCATCAACTTATCCCTGGTGACATTGCCTGCTGCTATGGAAGTGTGCGCTGGCACCAGTCTCCTCTCAATCGGCTCCGAGGCCAGAACCATAGTGTCTGATGTGGCCACTTGTTCTTTTTCATCTATTTTCTCTTCACCAAATTCTATTGAATAATCAATAAACACACTTGAGAATGTTAAATAACACGAAATTGTACTTAAATTATTTATTTATTTATTTATTTTCTCCATTAATGAGCATTAAAGAGTACGAAATTACATTTTTGTTTTTATTTATTTTCTTTGATCTATATTATTCATTCGTGGAGGAATTGAAGTAAAATGTCTTAAGTATATACGTATATGTTATAGGTAACTGATTACGATTTGTTTCAGTGTGCAATACTGCTGTAATTATTTAACATCATGCTATATTTTTATCATTAACCTAATTATATTCAAGGAGACGTAGTGATATCACCCAATGTAAGATAACGTATAGCACTAAAGTAAATAAGATATTTGGTGTCTCGTTCTTCTCTCTTCTACTCTTTCAATAGAATTCTAATTCTATAAGAGATGGTAAATATAAAAAGGATTTTAATTCTTAAGTTCGTGGACACATAGCATGACGGCCACCGTCTACAGGTAGCGTCGCTCCCGTTATGTTGCTGGCTGCATCACTTGCTAAGAATGTAATTACTGAAGACACCTCTTTTGCTTCGCCCGCTCTACCCAAAGCATGCGTTTCAGAACACTTTTTCAAATAAGCCTCATATTCCTGTTCATTCATGCCACCTCTGAGATGAATTCCCGTAATAATCACTCCTGGATTAACAGCATTTACTCGAACTCCTTTCGGACCCAATTCTAATGCCACACATTTTGTAAATTGATCTAAAGCAGCTTTTGATACACAGTATGCAAGAATATTTGGAAACGATCGTAGCCCAGCCACACTTGATACATTTACTATGTTTCCTTTAGTTTTTATGAGATAGGGAACTGCTAACATGGTTAAATAATAAGGACTTCTCATGTTAGTCGTCATTATATTATCAAATTGCTCTAATGTAGTTTTCTCTATTGATCCCGAACCGAGAATACCAGCATTGTTAACCAGAACATCCAGTCGATCAAAGCGCTTGAAACTTTCCTCTATCAGTTTTTCAATTTCGCTTTCCTTATTTATGTCACAAATAACTGTGAATGGTTTAAGTTTTTCTGGTGATAATTCCTCGCACTGTTTAGCAACATCCTCTAAATTTGTTTTGTTCCTTCCAGTGATAATTAAACTTGCTCCTAGTTTCGAAAAGTCCAATGCCGTTTGGGCTCCTATGCCTGAACTGGCCCCTGTTATGAGTACAACTTTTCCGCGAAACATGTTACCTGTTGAAATAAATACATTGTTATCTACTGTTTTCGTTTACATAAAGTAAAATATTTTAAACGACCTAATTGAATAGTTTCTAAATCGACTTTCCTAACAAGACATAGGTACCATCTACACATATTATTCCAGCCTGTTGATTTGAGGTTGAGAGTTGAGACCAAGCGCGGATCCAGGGGGGGGGTCACGGGGTCATGACCCCCCCCTGGGCTAGGTCCACGACCTAAGTGGACCACTAATTTAATATTAACTTTTTTAAATTAACAAATTAATACTGTTCAATATGATGTTTTTATTGAATTTTGAGACATAAAAGTAATATAGAACAATGAAATCAATTACAAACGGTAACGGAAGAGAATATAACAAAAGTTATAGAAAAAGTTTATTAGGGTCGACCTGTGGTCGTAATTTAAGGACAAATAACAGGTTTTTCGATTAAAAAAAAAACTATAACTGCGGAATAAAGTGTAATGGTAAAGTTGTATGTAATTAATTTTTTTTCTACAACTTTTGCCGTTACACTTTTCACACAAAACCTCAAATATCGAAATATCCCAGTTCGTGGATAAGACATAAAATAGCAATTTTTTTTTTTAATGAACAATAGAAAATACAGTCAAATTACAACAAAAAATCGGCAAAGTGCGCGTCGGACTCGCGCACCCAGGACTCCGAGCAAACATATTTTTTCATTATGTTGCAGTTGTATCTTACAATTTTGTAGGATTTTTTTATTTATCTGTGCTTGTAAGTGCTTAAGTCGTTGCTTTTAACCAAATTTCAAGACTGTGTTCACGGGAAGTACCTTGTAGGTTTTGATTGATGATTCCCTTGCAAGTAGTTGCGAATTACAGAATATGCGGCTCTAATTGCTTTTTCTTCAGATTGCGTTGACATAGAATTTGAATTAAATAACAGATTTAAGTTATTATAGACCTGAGTTCTGATGTGAATATCAATTAAATACATGTAGACGTTCATGAGTATAATATATAGTATGGATTGTATGTTTAAAATTATTTTAAAAATATATTTTTATTTAATTTAATTAAATAATTAGGGTTTTCGCAGTTATTACTACATCTGTGCTATAACACGATACTTTTTACTCAATTTCAAGACTGCGTTTACGGGACAGGGTGCTCCGTGCAGGTATTGATTCCCTTGCTAATGTCGAAATCCTACGGTCTACGGTCCCTTGATGCTGTGAAAAATTCAAACGTTTTAGCCAACGCAATCGAAAGATGCAGCTGTAATTGCTGAAATTTTTCGACACTCCCTAAGAAATCAAAACCTACAGGGTAGTTCCCGAGCACACAGAGTCATGAAATTTAGTACAATCAAACGTCTTATAACGCAGACTAGCTTACCGCCCGCGGCTTCGCCCGCTTTCTCTAAAACCTTATAAATAATATACTATTCCTCTTGAATCACTCTATCTATTAAAAAACTGCATCGAAATTCGTTGCGTAGTTTTAAAGATTTAATCATACATAGGGACATACTCACAGAGACAACGACTTTGTTTACTAATTGCGAAAAGCATGAATTTTTCCTTAGATTATAATATAAAAAAATATTTTAAAATTTTTTTAACTTACAACCCTGTTACTCATGAACGCTGACATGTATTAACTTGATATTCATACCAAAAACTCAAGTCTATAATACCTTTACGCTATAATAAAATCAAACTTCTATGTCAACGAATCAGAAGATACAGCCGTAAATGCCGAAAAATTTCGCAAATTTCGACATTCGCAAGGGAATCAAAACTCAAAACCTACAGGGTACTTTCCGTAAACTCAGAATCTTGAAATTCGGTACAAAGCAACATCTTATAGTACAGATACAGGAATAATTGCAAAAAGTATATATTTTTCAAGTTTGTCTGCCTATCAAGACCCTTTTTCTCAGGAACGCGTGGAGGTATCAATCTGAAATTCATACCGAATACTCAAATCTACGGTTCCTTATAGCTGTGAAAAAATCAAACTTATAAGCCAACACAATCAAAAGATACAGCCGTTTATGCCGTAAATTATCGCAAATTTCGACATTATCACAAGGGAATCAAAATCTATAGGTATTGTACTACTTCCTGTGAACACAGAGTTCTGAAATTTGGTTAAAAGCAATGTCAGCACAGATGGAGGAAAAATTGCTAAAACATACATTTCATGCTTATCAACATTCGCAAGTGTTGCCAGGAATCAAAACCTACAGGGTACTTCCCGTGAACACAGAATCTTGATATTTAATTTTTATTTAATAGAAACTTACGTCTTATAGCACAGATAAAGGAAAAATTGCAAAAAGCATAAATTTTATATTAAAACATATAAAAATGTTTGTACGGAACTCTTGGTTCGCCATTCCGACTCGCACTTGACCACTTGATCACTTGATCAATTAAACTTAGATCAAGCAATTAAATTACCAAAATATAGCTTTCGAAAATTGACCACGTCTATGTGACCCCCCCCTGGCACTAAAGCTGGATCCGCCCTTGGTTGAGACACTCATAATTACTAGGTGTACTCATCACACATATAATTTTAAAAATTTGTTGTATTTGTTATTGACGTATTAATAAGAATTAAGATTCCATTGTAATTGAGCTAAGTATCCACATCAATTTGAATATAATACCTTAGTTAATACAATTTTATTAAAATTAATTAATATGTATTCCAAGTCTGGTGGTAGATAGTAGAAGATAAGTAAGGTATGTTTAACACAAAAATATGTCAATATTAACGATTATCATATCTACTTACCAACTATTTAAGCACGACTGTACGGCACAACGCGAACGTGTGCATTTAATTTGAAGCAATGGAATAGTAGACTTCTTATCGCGATACTACTTTGTAAATAAAAATGCATAATATTTCTTATACTGTTGTTTTTGATAAGATTAGATATAAGTAGTGTTATTTGGTGCCATATTTCATTATTTATTTACATTTTTAATTAGACATAGTAAAATTCCCCTATAAGGAAAATTTGCTAAATTTTTTAAAAGGCGTATCAAAAAAATAGTTTCTCCCTTGTTTGATACGACTTATATAGTAAAATTACCAATCCTCTATTATATGATACGTGTAATATTCAAGACCTATCTAAAAAATAAAATATGTATCAAACTAGATGATATTTTCGAGGATTCTGTTTGATCAAAAACATATTATATTTAAATTGGCTAGATGAAAAAAAATCACGATGTTATCTCTAATTTCAATACAAAAAACCTGCAATATCTACTTGACATGGTGATATAGGTACCTATTATGATTTTATTTTTTTTAGACAATTATATTGAAAACATTTGAGAGGGCATTTTGTGTAATTACTTTTAGTTTTGGTTTTATATATTATTATAATCTTTGTTTAATGTACTTACGAATTATTGTGAAATGTTCCTTTCCGCGAATTTTTGCATTAGGTACCTTTCAATATTCAATATTTCTTCGCCACTGGCTTATGTTCTTGCCATGAAGAATAAAAATAGACTGACTAACGAATAACGTTAAGGATAGATCTATACAACGTCATACGACCTTCACGGTTCACCAAACTGGATAATGTATGTAAAGTGTTAAAATCTTTCATGTGGGTTTCACTTATTTACCATACAAAAATATGAAGCTTACATAATATGCAAATTGCAACCATAGGTTGACTTTTAAATTATATTTCTCATATTATATAATATACTGTATATGAAATATACTACATATACTCAGTAAAGCACCAATACCAACTCAACTAAATAAAATACAAATAAACTTTCTATATAGTTTTAATAAATTCCACATATATACATAGACCGTATAACAAAAATAAAATATGCTTAAAATGTAACATTTAGACAAATTAAAATTACATTATCGTGGGCACATTGCATGGCGTCCACCATCCACTGGAAGAGTAGCTCCTGTAATATTACTTGCTGCATCACTAGCCAAAAATGCAATAACTGATGATACTTCTTTAGTATCACCTGCTCGCCCTATAGCATGAGTTTCAGCACACTTCTTAAGAAATGCCGCATATTCTGTTTCATTCATTCCTCCTTTCTTATGTAGCCCTGTAGTTATTACACCAGGATTCACTGCATTAACTCGGACACCCTTCTGTCCTAATTCTAAAGCAACACATCTTGTAAACTGATCCAATGCTGATTTGGACATGCAGTATGCCAATACATTTGGGAACGACCTCATCCCTGTTACACTAGACACATTCACAATATTCCCTTTACTTTTAATGAGATGTGGGGTTGCTAACATGGTCAAGTGGTATGGCGAACGGACATTAGTGTTCATGACTCTGTCATATTGGTCTAACGATGTAGATTCAATGGTCCCAGATTCTAATACACCTGCATTGTTGACAAGAACATCTAACTTGGTAAATTTAGAAATTGTTTGGGTTAAAATATTTTCTACATCACTTTCCTTGTTCATATCTGCAATAATAATAAGGGGTTCTAGTTTCTGTGGTGATATATCTTGACAAAGTTTGGCCACTTCGTCCAGTTTCGCCTTGTTCCGCCCAGTTATAACCAATTTTGCTCCAAGTTTTGAGAATTCTATCGCCGTCTCAGCTCCAATTCCAGAACTGGCTCCAGTTATGAGTACAACTTTGTTTGTGAACATTTTGCTTGGATAAACCTGTAATTACAAATATTCAATTTTAAGTTCGTTTAAACAATAAAATATTAATGGAAATTCATTATCAATAATTTTAATTTTTAATAGTATAACTTTATACACAAAAATACATAGAAAAGTGTGTCTGGAGATAAAAGTATAGTGAACCCGGCACCGGCAGTACCTACCGTGAGTGAGCTATCTTAAGCCGGGTTTAATATACATAATAGGAATTAATAAAATACTCTAATACCTACTGTTTTATGATTAAAATTGCCTCACATAAATACAATAACAACACTAAAAGTATAAAAATTGGATTTGTGAAAGCAAGCAATTGCTTGCTTGCTTTCACGTGGTCAAAACTTAAGTAAGGTCACAACGAGCCACAGTATTTACTCTATGACTGTATGACAACCGACAACGAGTGAGAGCGTTTTCACATTATCCGATCCGATATCGGATATTGGACGCCGATAGCCGATATCCGATATCGGATACAATTTGCCCTTTCACATTGTCCGATAAAATCGTTCCGATATCATCATGAGTGTTGCCAGAAATTTTTAGAGAAAACTAAACTAAATTGCCAGTTGATAAAAAAAGGTATAATTAAAAAAAATCAAATGTTATAAATCATAGTTGTACATGTACATTAAAAATAACTACGATAAAGAAAAACAACTTCAAAAAAGAAAAGTAAATTGTAAAAAAAGATTTGATATCACAAATTACTGCATATTATTTAGATGTGCTATTTACTAAATAGTTTTGATATCGGTCATTTGTATAACAGTCATAATATACTTATGTTAACACATTATAAATTAAATAAATTTATATCACTACCTACTACAACCTAGTATTAGTTAATAGTTTTAGTAATACCATGGACGAATATAATTTATATTTGTCTATGGTAATACATATTAGTAAATACCTTTCAAAATCTATTACATGTATTTTTAGCAAGACGTACCTAGTCATTTAGTCATTTTTTCACTACATACATTTATAAAAGTTCATGTAGTACCTATGATAAATTTATTAAGTGATACAATCTTTGTTCACATTTTCTTTTCTTTTTCTTATTACACTGTAATATCCTAAAATAATATTGTCACTCGTTCAAATATATTTGTAATATGATTGTTGTAATTTCATGTAAGTAAAGATACATAAATTATTTTATTGTCATAAACAATTATTTTAGAATTAAGGGTTTTCAAACTTTGTATTCTTTGTTGTAAATTCAAAATAAAAATAAAATCGGTGTGAAATCTCCTCCTTTTTTTGAAGTCGGTTAAAAACAAAGCACTCAATGACAACAATACAATAAACAGCACAACCAACATCCGAGTAGGAGGAGGAGCGAGGCAGAATGAGATAAAATAAAGATGATAGACACTAATGTTTTCGAAGATAGATATTATTTGAATTTAAGAACGCAATATATTTTTGTTTACTTCAGTTCAGCCAATTGTCGTATATTTTAATACGGCAAATAAAAATACCTGCCGTATAAATCGTATTTTAAATGCCTATAAATACTTAAATGTGTGTTTTCTTAATAAAAAAAGGTTTCTTTTAATAGAAAGGGTTTTAGGTTAAAAGCAAAGAATTTTTTTAAAGATTGAGCGCCCTATAAGACTGAAAATACACAAACAAGTGCTTTTTTGCTGTTGGTATACTGCCTTTTCGAAAATTGAGTTGGCAACACTGAACATTATCGTCCGATAGCCACTGGGAATATCGGTGTCGGCTCCGATATCCGATATCGGACCGGACAATGTGAAAGACAGGCACATATTTCATACATTTTACTTCCCTCCGATATCGGATATCGGCTATCGGCTTCCGATATCCGATATCGGATCGGATAATGTGAAAACGCTCTAACGACTGACGACACCAGCGTATACGCACTATGCGGGTAGCCGCATTGCGGGTAGCCGTCCGGCTGACCGCAAGCACAATTATGTACGTAATATTCATTTCTATGCGCACTGTGCGGTCTGCGGTAGCCGCATCGCAGTGCGCATATAAATGAATATTACGTACATAATTGTGCTTGCGGTCAGCCGGACGGCTACCCGCAATGCGGCTACCCGCATAGTGCGTATACGCTCTAAGGACGACACTGACAAATGATTGACATTGAATATTTATTATCACTATGATAATAAAATTGATAATAACCTTAGATATTAACACATGAGCAGTAAATAAAATAGGTATATTAAAATAGGATCTAATAGGATGTACCGGATGTACCTGTGGGATGTACGTTCATGTCTAAGGTTCATGTGATTTTATTTTATTATAGTACTTTGACATTGAGTCTAAAAAGTTGAAAATGGAAAACTTTACATGCCAAAGAAATCAACAAAAAACAGGGAAATTTAACAAAAACATTTAAACATTCGTACAATTCCTTAATGATCTAAGTCTTAATGATCTCAAGATCTAAGTACAATAATTCACGAATGTTAGCGCATATTTATGGAGATACCATTAGCTTCCTTTTTGTTTCTATTAGGTTTAGGACGGCCGCGGCGCGTGTACAATTTACCGACATTAGAAAAGTTTTGATCTAAAGTCCGGTCGCGGAGCAGGAAGAATTTCGTACATTAACCTGTTATTACCTGTCACTGTCACTCCCTTGTAAAAATAATGTGTCTTGCTCGCACAGGTGCAATGACCGCCGTCCTTAGGGATTGTAAACCTTTAACCTGAGAGCGTAAGGTTTGTATGCTTGATTGGTGTCAGGTGTTCAATTATGATTTTGTGAATTCAAAATTTATAAGAATAAACCTCAAACTCTTTATGTCCAATCAAAATCCGCCTAAGTCGAAATCGCGTGTTAGACTAACGTATTTCTGTAATATTGTACTGTATAGTAAATTATTTTTTGAAAAATAAGGTCATAAAGAAGTTTCACTTCTTATGTGTGTAAACGCACACTTTTTTTATATAATATATCGTTGTTATTGAAAAAGTTAAAATGTAACTAGCTAATAACAGCATCTACAGACGCTCCGATTTGGTTGGTGCCAACCATCCGACCACGACCAAATCGGAAAGTGTAGAGAGCGGTCGGTCCAACATAATTATTATTAATATTGGTTTGACGTGGTCGGATGCGCCAGCAATACCGACCAAACCAACTTCCTATCCGATCCAACCAAATTGGAACGTTTGGAAGCTTTGTTCCGACCAAATCGGCTCATTCCATAGAGTAATATAGGTAATTGGCTCATTCACATTTGCAACGCCGCCGGTGTAGGACGTCAACATGAACGCCGAGGGAGTTACGGTCACCGAACGTGACATATTAACAAAATTACTGGAACTATATAAAGACTTTCCCTGTTTGTGGGACTTAAGTAACAAAGATTACGCAAATAGAGATGCCAGAAATCAAGCGTATTTTATTATGTTAGAAGTATTAAAAAAATTGACAGTGCGGCTACATTAAAAACCTTAAAAAATAAGTTATAAGAGCCGCATATGACTGTAATTTTCTCTATTTCTATAGTAGAATTTAGCCCATTCTCTTCGTACTATGGTCAACTGACATATTACTCTATGGTCAACTGACAGTTGGAAGGCCAACCGTCGGACAATCTGTAGCAATGTTGGAATGGTTGCCATGTCGGTTCCAATATGGTTGGCACCAACCAAATCGGAGCGTCTGTAGATGCTTTAAGTATTGTAAATGAATAAAGGACATTTATTTAATAAATTAGTAAAAAACATTTGCTCCTCCAAATATTTCATGTAAACTGCACTTCATTCAAAAATGTTTGTGACCACTGTCAGTAGGTAAAGAGGTCATTGTACGAAATTCTTTCTGCTCCGCGACCGGACTTTATCTGTATTTAAAGTATTTTATTTGTTACTCTGTGGAAAAGTTTGACACACACATTTTTAGTTTTGAAATTTGACATTAATTATTAATTACTATACTGATGTAAGATGTTTGGTGAGAATTCTGAAAAGATCGATGGAAAATGGAATAATCATACCTAACTTGCAAGATTATTTAAAGTTGAAATAAAGTTACTACGAGTTCATTAATGTAAATGTGACATTACTAAATGGTCCCATATCCTTTGGTTTTGTATCTTATTCATTTATGAGTATTGTGTCGACTGTCGTATTGTCGTTCGAGAACCTAAACAATGTCTTCATCTAGTGCAAAAAAGGAATCTTTCGAGGATTTTTATGTCGAGGTGACTGTCTAAACATAATTCAATTATTTTAAGACTGCATCTATAGTATTCGATTGTTTATATATATTTATTTCAACATAGCTATGTATCGAACTACATATACCTACCGTAGGGTAGCCCTTGAGTTTGGCGAACATACGTAATTGTATTTGATATGTAAAATAATATTACGTACCATTAATACCTAGTTTAAGTATAAAAGAGGGCTTTTGTATCGCAATTTGAGGTTAAAGTATATTGATATGTAAGTAATAAAATGTTGGAAGGAATGTTATTGTGGACCTAACTATGCAGTGGTTTAATTAACCATAGATCAAAATAGTAAGCCAATATACTTGAAGGTTATTTAAGGTTATTGCATAGGTACATTTATATATTTTTTAAGTAAGGAGAAGTAGAAAGTGACATTTTGATTGTTGTATTTTTGAACAATTTTTTCAATTGAGATCGAAAGTATTCTATACATTTTCTTGTTGATATTTAACAGGTAAAAGAGATTGAGAAAAGAGACTCTGTATTAACACCTAAACAGCAGATTGAACGACTGCTTCGCCCAGGGTCGACATATTTCGACATATTAGTGTACCGGCACCACGAGAGATGCGATGTTTTCGATGTTTGGAAGTCGGGCACGTGGCCAACCGCTGCACTTCGGAGTGTGATCGCAGCCATCTGTGCTACCGCTGCGGGCAGCCAGACCACAAAGCTGCCAACTGTACCGCCAAGCCGAACTGCACAGTATGCACAGCAGCAGGCAGAAAAGCGGACCATCGCTTAGGCGGTGATGGCTGCGCTGCCCCTAATAATAGAGCGCCAAAGACACGGCCTAAGAGACACACTGCAGGCTCCCAGGCAGACGGAGCGATCATGGAGATAGTAGAAACCATCGAAGTATAGGATGGCGCTACGGATTTTGCAATCCAACCTGAACCACTGTGCCAGGGCTCAGGATCTACTGATGCAGAGCCTGGCACAGTGGTCCATACACATCGGAATCCTGTCGGAACCCTATGCAGTTCTATCTGAGCGGGACAACTGGGTCGGGGATCTCGACGAAGTTGCTGCCCTAATCATAACACAAGGAGACGGATCACCTCAAATTTGTGCGCACATGAAAGGTCACGGATGTGTTGCCGTGAAACTAACTGACATGGTTGTCATTGGGGTTTACTTCTCACCGAACAAGACGCTTGCTGAGTTCGAAGCGTTCTTGGGAGAAGTAAACTCCATGATCCAATGGGGTCGTCCTCACCAAGTTGTCATTGCCGGGGACCTAAACGCGAAATCCGCGTTGTGGGGTTCCTCTGCCTCGGATGCTCGCGGAGACATTCTTGTCGAATGGCTCGCAGCCCAGAACCTGGTCCCGCTAAACCAGGGCAATGAGAACACATGTGTGCGCATGCAGGGGGGATCAGTCGTGGATGTCACGTTTGCGAGCCCCAACCTTGCTCATCGGGCTCGTGGTTGGAAGGTCTTGTCAGAGGTTGAGACTTTGTCTGACCACAAATACATCCGGTTTGATATCTTTCCACCCAAATCAAATCCGCATAGGAACACAAGTCCTGCGTCTGCCGAGTCTGGCCCGAGATGGTCCCTCAAGACCCTGGATAGGCACCTGTTGGAACTAGCATCCATAGTCAGTGCCTGGTGTCCGAAACCGGA
Source organism: Colias philodice (assembly GCF_061535455.1). Taxonomy (NCBI): domain Eukaryota; kingdom Metazoa; phylum Arthropoda; class Insecta; order Lepidoptera; family Pieridae; genus Colias; species Colias philodice. The sequence goes on along the minus strand of NC_143095.1, from coordinate 5,380,301 downwards.
CTCCATAAACGTGGATACTGAGGCGGAATGGTTTGCGGCAACAATGACGCATATATCAGATGCCGCAATGTCGAGAATAAAACCATGTCCGCCTCATAATAAAGTTTATTGGTGGTCACCAGAACTTTCACAGCTTCGATCGGCCTGTGTTACTGCCAGACGCCGATACACTAAACATAGACGAAAGAGGAGGCAGGCAGACTACTCCATTGTTGAAGAATCTGAGCGGTATGCCTTATACCAAGAAACAAAAAAGACCCTTAGAGAGGCTATAGCGACCGCGAAGGAGAAGGCATGGGCCGAACTGCTTGACACACTGAATCTTGACCCCTGGGGGCGCCCCTACAGGCTGGTCATGAACAAGTTACGTCCTTGGGCTCCACCAATAACAGCTAGGTTGGAGCCGGCTCTGCTTAAAAAGGTGGTGTCTACCCTTTTCCCAAGTCGAAATACAACTGATTGCGTGCATCGATGCTTTGATCAGGGGGAGTCGACCTGCACGGGGCCTATTCCGGACGTGTCCTTAACCGAATTGGAGGCGGCGGTGGGTCGCCTGAAAAGGAAAACTACCGCCCCGGGCCCCGATGGCGTGCATGGAAGAGTATGGTCACTTGCCCTCTCACATGGACTGGCCCCACGATTCTGCGAACTACTCACGGAATGTTTTAAGAACGGGAGGTTCCCAGAACGATGGAAAGTGGGTCGCCTCGTTCTGCTTAAAAAGAGTGGCAAACCGGCCGACTCTCCATCAGCCTATAGGCCGATTGTCCTGTTAGACGAAGCTGGCAAGCTCTTCGAGCGTATAATTGCCAGCCGCATCCAAAATCATCTGGCACTAACGGGACCGGACCTCGAGGAAGCGCAATATGGCTTTAGGCGGAGACGGTCTACAGTAGACGCCATAGCCCGCTTGCGCGACATCTGCGAAGGGTGCGTTTCCCAAGGTGGGGTTGCACTGGCAATATCCTTGGATATTTCCAATGCGTTTAATACCTTGCCTTGGGACAAAATTCTAAACGGCCTCGCTCGACATCGCCTACCGCCGTATCTCAGAGGAATCATCTTGTCTTACCTTGGTGGACGTAAAATTACCTTTCCGAAAAAACATGGCTGGGGTAGCCACAGGGTTGCATGCGGTGTTCCACAGGGCTCTGTTTTGGGGCCTCTGTTGTGGAACATCGGATACAACCACGTGCTGCAAGGAGTGCTGCCGCAAGGTGTAAACGCCATCTGTTACGCCGATGATACCCTAGTCGTGTCTACTGGGCGTGACTTTAGAGAAGCACGACTTCGTGCTACGGCTGGAGTGGCACAGGTTGTCGCCAAAATTAAAAGTCTAGGGCTAAAAGTAGCACTTGAAAAATCAGAAGCCATATGCTTTCATGGACATCGGAGGGCTCCACCGTCTGGGGAGGAGATAGTGGTGAGTGGGGTGCCCATCCGAATTGGGCCCAGACTGAAATATCTCGGTCTGGTGCTCGATCCGCGATGGACATTCCAAGCTCACTTCTCGGCACTGGCTACAAAGCTCAGCACCACGGCAGCGGCTCTCTGCCGTATCATGCCGAATATTGGGGGGCCAAGCGGGGCATGTCGCCGACTCTTTGCTGGCGTTGTGCGCTCTCAGGCGCTGTACGGGTGCCCGATATGGGCTGATAAGCTTTTAACACGTAACACTATCGTGCTGAGGCGGTCGCAGCGAGTGATAGCTATAAGGGTTGCAAGGGCGTACCGCACCGTTTCTTACGATGCGGTGTGCGTTATAGCTGGAACTGCACCCTGGCACCTCGAAGCGGCCGCCCTGGCGGAGGTCTACTGGCGCAGAGCGGAGGCAAGAAGTAGGGATTCAGAGCTGCCCCCAGAAACGCTCGAAGCCTGGAAGCGGGAAGCGCGCGATGAAGTATTCCAAAAATGGCGACAAGAACTTGATGTGTCCTGCGTGGGGGCCTGGACTCTCAACGCGATTAGCCCGGTGCTGAGAGAATGGGTAGAGAGACGGTGGGGGTCACTCACCTACCGTCTTGTGCAGGTGCTGTCGGGGCATGGATGCTTTGGCAGCTACCTGCATAGGATAGGGCGTGAAGCGGCCCCCGCCTGCCACCACTGCAGCAGCCAGTTGGACTCGGCCCTACACACCTTGGTGGAATGTCCAGCATGGACAAGCGAAAGAAGGCCTCTCGAGAGTTTGTTGGGAACCCAAAACGAGTTGACCCTGCAAGGCCTCGTTAAGTTAATGGTCGCTGGCGACACGAATTGGAATATGGTCGTGGCCTTCTGCGATACTATTATGAGGGCAAAGGAGGACGCAGAGAGGGCTAGGGAAAATGACCCAGCGGCTGACCCTCTGCGCCGACGTAAACCAGGCAGACGCAGACGTCTCTACGTCGAACGTCAGCCTTAAATTAAATGAGAACAAACACAGGGGGAGGTTTGCGTAGAGACGAGCATACTACAGTTATGCTCGCTGCAAGTAAACCGGCCCCCCCTGTGACAGATGGCGGATAGCCCGGTAATATAGTGGCGTTATCATTTTTGATACCGTCACCTATTGCCAACTTATGGGCTTGGTCGGGTCGCCAAGTTGCGGCACTCACCACGTAGGCGGCGGGGGTATAAGGCCTAGCTGTTAACCCCTGTCGCCGAAGGTGAACGGTGGCCACCGTTGGGTTTTAGTGGGTATGGCTTCCTGCGAGTCCCACATACCCCCTCATACAGCAAAACTGTAGAGGGGGATGCGTAAAAGCATTTCCCAACGTTAAAAAAAAAAAAAAAAGGACGGCCGCGGCGCGTGTACAATTTACCGACATTAGAAAAGTTTTGATCTAAAGTCCGGTCGCGGAGCAGGAAGAATTTCGTACATTAACCTGTTATTACCTGTCACTGTCACTCCCTTGTAAAAATAATGTGTCTTGCTCGCACAGGTGCAATGACCGCCGTCCTTAGGGATTGTAAACCTTTAACCTGAGAGCGTAAGGTTTGTATGCTTGATTGGTGTCAGGTGTTCAATTATGATTTTGTGAATTCAAAATTTATAAGAATAAACCTCAAACTCTTTATGTCCAATCAAAATCCGCCTAAGTCGAAATCGCGTGTTAGACTAACGTATTTCTGTAATATTGTACTGTATAGTAAATTATTTTTTGAAAAATAAGGTCATAAAGAAGTTTCACTTCTTATGTGTGTAAACGCACACTTTTTTTATATAATATATCGTTGTTATTGAAAAAGTTAAAATGTAACTAGCTAATAACAGCATCTACAGACGCTCCGATTTGGTTGGTGCCAACCATCCGACCACGACCAAATCGGAAAGTGTAGAGAGCGGTCGGTCCAACATAATTATTATTAATATTGGTTTGACGTGGTCGGATGCGCCAGCAATACCGACCAAACCAACTTCCTATCCGATCCAACCAAATTGGAACGTTTGGAAGCTTTGTTCCGACCAAATCGGCTCATTCCATAGAGTAATATAGGTAATTGGCTCATTCACATTTGCAACGCCGCCGGTGTAGGACGTCAACATGAACGCCGAGGGAGTTACGGTCACCGAACGTGACATATTAACAAAATTACTGGAACTATATAAAGACTTTCCCTGTTTGTGGGACTTAAGTAACAAAGATTACGCAAATAGAGATGCCAGAAATCAAGCGTATTTTATTATGTTAGAAGTATTAAAAAAATTGACAGTGCGGCTACATTAAAAACCTTAAAAAATAAGTTATAAGAGCCGCATATGACTGTAATTTTCTCTATTTCTATAGTAGAATTTAGCCCATTCTCTTCGTACTATGGTCAACTGACATATTACTCTATGGTCAACTGACAGTTGGAAGGCCAACCGTCGGACAATCTGTAGCAATGTTGGAATGGTTGCCATGTCGGTTCCAATATGGTTGGCACCAACCAAATCGGAGCGTCTGTAGATGCTTTAAGTATTGTAAATGAATAAAGGACATTTATTTAATAAATTAGTAAAAAACATTTGCTCCTCCAAATATTTCATGTAAACTGCACTTCATTCAAAAATGTTTGTGACCACTGTCAGTAGGTAAAGAGGTCATTGTACGAAATTCTTTCTGCTCCGCGACCGGACTTTATCTGTATTTAAAGTATTTTATTTGTTACTCTGTGGAAAAGTTTGACACACACATTTTTAGTTTTGAAATTTGACATTAGGCCATGCGCAGACGACAGACTATCCGTGACGCACTTTTTAGTCTGTGAAAATAGAACCTATGAAATTATATGCAGTAACGCACACGACGCGCAAAAAGTCCGGCGCACAAAAAATCCGTGTAATTCGGGCAGACCGCACCGCGCCGCTCCGCACAAAAGTGTGTGAAAAGAATTGAACGTTTGCTTCAACGCGCGCTAACGCAGACGGCGCACACTTTACACGATTTCCATAGCGTCTACGTCCCTACAGCTCTGCCGACAAAATGATCGAAGATGTGCGTCGTGTGCGTTGAGTCTGTGAAAAATCCGCGACCGACTTTTTGCGCGCCATGCAGACTTTTTGTGCGCCGCAGACTCGATCGCACAAAAAGTGTGCCGTCTGCGCAGGGCCTAAACACTTGACCGTAATTTGAAGCTTACTTATTGAGAAGGTACCTAGCTTTTTCCGCCTATTTTCCCTCTCTTTCTCGTTGTATATATGCTATCTCTCTCGCACACGGCACACCTCCCACCAGGTGGCGCGGCCGGCGCACGATAATGTGCAGGCGCTTGATCTTCTTCATTGGCGTCTAGCTTCCGCCGCGAGAAGGTTGTCTACAAGACTACAACCTTGGTGCTATTAAGTATTAAGTATTGCTTAAAGCAAGTGCTAAAAGTGTTAAAAAGTGTATCCCGTCGGATCGGTACAGTGAGTTATTTTTACATCTATTCTAATAATATTTTACTTAAAAATGAGTAAAAATCTTTAAAGTCAACGGTATAATCGTTGGACTTTATTTAAAATGCTGAGGTTTTTAATGAATCCTTCAGCAATAGTTTATTTTTCAATATGCTTAAATACTTAATAGCATGAATAAAGATATTTAAAATTAACGATACAACCGTTACATTTTACTTGAAATAGTAACTTTTCTTTTGAAATATTTCATTATGCAATATGTACTAATTAATATTTGAATTTTTAATACTGTGAGTAAAGCTATTTTAACGGTGTTACCGTTCGGCTTTACTCGAATCGTTAATATTACTTTTGTGATTATTTGATATGATATATCAAATACCCTCTCTTGTATATAGATATTTTTAATATTTTATTTCATTTTTAATAATGTGTTTTTATTACAAGGGTACAAGTGAATTTTTCGTGGAAAAATTACAATTAATACTTAGTATGGATATGAGCCAACTCAAAGCTTTACAGGCATACAATCCATTGCTACGACTTTATTACATTGTCGTTATCGCTAGGAACGGTTCGGAATTCCTATCATAGTTTATTACTAAAAATTATCGAACGAGATGAGTCAGCTCCAAGAAGTCACGACATGTCAGAACACGTTGTGATATTATTTTATAAATCGTACGGGAGTTACCGCTCAACTGAATAATGATGGAATTCGCTCATGTATAGTAGATACGTACCATGAATGTTCCACACATTCAAAACTATCCGTAGTCTATACGTGTCCTTTTATGAGTATTATTCTGATCCGTTTTTATGTGAAAATAGACATATTACACACGGCTAATTTGATTGAAAATTACGTTTCCTATGTTCAAATGATGCAACTTTTTTGTTAAAACGAGTAAGTACCAAAAATTTTACAATTAAATTCTTTGGTTTACTGAACTTGTGCTGAAAGGGTTATCGTATAATAATTATCGAGATATCTTAATATAATTAATTAGATTTAGATACACTTATTTCAAAGGATTTACAATTCACTTCTAACGTTTTAGAATAATATTATAAACTTGTACACCTTGACAAAAAGTAAAAAATTGCGGGTGAGTGGAGATTATTTTGTGCAATTAAATATTATAACGTCCTACGACGGTATGGTTGCGTTCGTAAGGAATGTTAACGGATATAAAGCAACTAAATGTTACATCGATTGCATGAACAAAAATAAATATGAATCGAAGTTCATTTTAAAATTTAGTGAATTGATTTGAATTATGAATTTATTAAATGTCGCTAACATTGGAAAATAAGTTAAAGGACCTTGTTAATTGCTATATTATTTAAATGATTATTTACTGCTATTTTTATATTAGCACTAAGGTGTATTCTTGCTCGAAGCAGAATACATAAATGTGGCCACTACTCCTCGCAGGGGTTAGCCAGGTCAAATTCACCCTCGCAGGGTGTCTCTTAAGCATTTTTTGGCAGGCCCTACTTATTTCTAGTTACAAACATCCCTCGCGCAGCTGTCGCTCGCAGGGAAATGGTGCAAATATATATCGGCCCTCGCGGGGCTTTGATTACAATCGTCCCTCACGGAAAAGATGGTGCGAATATATATCAGCCCTCGCGGGGCTTTGATTACAACCGTCCCTCATGGAGAAATGGTGCAAATATATATCAGCCCTCGCGGGGCTTTGATTACAACAGTACCTCACGGAGACATGGTGCAAATATATATCAGCCTTCGCGGGGCTTTGATAACAACCGTCCCCACGGGGAAATGGTGCAAATATATATCAGCCCTCGCGGGGCTTTAATGGCGATTGGTGCAAATATACAAAGGATTGATCATTAAAATGATCATAGATATTTGCTTTTGTCAACGAGGACCCACGAAAGAAGTTTTGGATATGACCGTATCGGATCTTCACTCTTCTAAGGTAGGTAGAAAAAGGTTTTGAAATCTACTTCACAGTGGGCAGTATAGTAAATGACCTAATAAAATACAATAAAGGTTAGATACGTCAAATAATGGGCGCATGAAATTGATACTTCGTATCCTAAAAGTTTACGCTTCAGGAATCAGGAAACCACCATTGGTTTACCAATTATGGAAATTGGAATTGAACAAATTGTATTTACCAATGCAAAGCCTAATCACAACAAAGGAAGGCGAGTCGGATCAAATATCATCTCGCAGATGATTTGTGGCGGTGGTTTCGAGGATTGTCACCAAGCCTTGTGTCAACGGTATGTTTGGTATCGTAATTAAATGGCACTAGCCGACCAATTTTCATATACAAACATCGGAAGAGATTTTTTAATCGCAAAGCGATTGAATGTAACAAATGACGATTGATTACGTATAGTTGACCTCTCATAGGCCTATTTTAGTTGCCCGGTCTTGTAGGCAATTTATTTGACTCGTTTTTCAACCCATTTGACCTCATTATTGCACCCATGAGATTTTTCTTCGGGGCTCAAACAATAAATCGCTGAGGGATTAGGATAATCGTTTGTTAGACAAGTTTTTTGTCATCCCACCAGGATTATTATATTGTATAATAAAGTTATATACAACTATTAACGTAAAACGTTTAAGTACTCAACGAATGCTGAGAATACTGACTGTTGAGTTACATAGGATAGAGGATAAATAACGGAAAGTCAATCTTTCCAAACAAAAGCCTCTTATTATTAGATATTACTTGGAACCCCTACCCTTAACGAGAAAGCTCTGCCAAATGACTTCTCATTTCTTTGCTTTGAGGGGGGGGGGGGGCAATAAATGAAATGTACAGGCTATACGGCTTTTAAAATATAAGTCTGGTAATCGAACTAAACTTTGCTGGTTTAGTTCTTGCTATATCGCTATCCGTGCCTGCTTCTCGTGTTTACGGGTGAATTAAGTTTATCAATAGTCATAAATGCAATGCTATTCAGAGGATATACTGCATTTAAAACATGACAAAGTCTGGTAAGCGAACTAAACTTTGCTAGTTTAGTTCTTGCTATATCGCTGTCCGTGGCTGCCTCGCGTGTTTACGGATGAATAAAGTAATGTCCTGTCTTCGCATCCACAGCTAACTGTCCTATACTGTCATAATCTTAACACAGATTCATTCGACATAGCTCCCCACGAGCTCAGTTCTTCATTTTTGCACTCGCACAACTGTGGACAACACAAGAGCAATGCCTCCATTGGTAGCAGTCACAATCAAGGGATAACTAACCTTAGGCTAGCCATATTACGGATGTTGGAACAACCGACTATATTCAGGGCAATTTTCTTTGTTCAGTGTAACGTTTAGACTGTCGTAGCATTCCTACGGAACAAAGATGGGATCAGATCTGCATCCTTAATGCAGTTAATCGAAAGGAGATACTTTCAGACGACGATAGTATTCAAAACCCACCATATTCCTTAACATAATAATGCATAGTTAAGCTTATAATCTCTCTTGCCATTATGTCAGTTAGAGACCTGAACGACGCGATAGAGTACCGCTATTTCAGTAGTAGTAACACCTAGAAGGGTGAAGGTATTCTGGAAAGCGGAACTGAAGGCCCGGTCAGCAGCATCAGCCACCTAATAGACAGTGTTCAGTGCTGCACCACTATAATCTGCAAAATGACTCTGACGGTATGAAAATGTGGAGTACATTTTCAAAATATCAAATGATATAGTTGGAATAAAAATCCTATTTGCCTCCGTCTATCCAAAAGACATACGGAGTAGCTAGTAGCAGTTGGTTGAATTAGAATAAAGTAACTATAGTTAAAATCCTTTGTTACTGACTGGATAAATTTGGCTCTTTTCCTATCTGACGTTCATATAGCTGTTGACTGCCTAGTGTTGTGCACAAACACTATTATTATAAACTAGCGGTCCGCCCCGGCTTCGCTCGTGGTACTTACGTTTTCTCTACATAAAAACCATCCTCGTACTACAAGGAATATAAAAAGAATTATCGAAATCGGTTCAGCCGTTCTCGAGTTATGCGCTTACCAACACATTTTGCGATTCATTTTTATATAAGTATAAGAATAAGAAGATAAGTCACGTTATGTAGTCCCGAGGCTTTCGGTATATAAGTTCTGATGTAAATCATAATTATATCTTAAAACCGAATTGATTAAAAGTAACGTACTTGGCTGTAGTAATTGCAGTTTTGGGACACAGATAAGCTCCTTATCATTTTAGTCTCTTAAGTTCAGTATATTTGTTTCCAGTACAGAGTTTATGACCTATCAGTTTTAAATAAATAATTCATGCATTGTACTGAAAGTACTAGCCATGTTTAGATTATGATTAGTGGCGTTGGCTCTAAACATTAATAGATACCGCACGGTTTGGTTGGATGTTAAAAATCTGTATTATAATTAAAACCGTTTACCTGTTTTGATATTTTATTGCCTTATTCAAGGGGTGACCTTTTAAATTTATTTCTGACCCCAAAAGTAAGGACCAAGTTCTCTTCTTGTCCGCTTGTAGCAGGTTGGGTTAAAACTGTGTGAGTTGAGACAGGTGGTAATTCTATGTTAAGATGATTCAATTGTGCTTCTACAGAGTTCTAATTGAATAAATAAAGGTTTGAGTTTGAGGTATTTTTGCCTCGTCGGGATCAGCTGTTGCTTCATTTTGTAAGTAACATCTAAATGCGTAATTGAAAGTCGTTACTGGCGCTTTCGCAGATTTACGCTAAAGATAGTGAAAATTGTAGTAACTTTAACTTTTCAAGCCCAAAAGGTTAACTAAGGTACGCTTGAACCAATCTCATAAGTTCTAATACTTTTAATCATTATGATTAACTTTTTGGTTCTTATTTGATTAACTTTTCATCTGGGATTGTTAATATAAATAATATAAAAATTTGTGTGATTTATTGGTATACTATCTGCACACCTTACTCTTTCAAATAAAGAAATAAGTAATTACTTATGTACCTATTCAAATTCACATTGGCGTCCATATATTGTACACCAGGTGGGTAACAAACAGGTCTCAATAAGTAAGCTTCAAATTACGGTCAAGTGTTTAATAGCTGTGTTTTACCTGAAAATAAAACACATATTAAATACTTACCTATATTTGAAGCTTACACTTAACGTCCACCTGTTGAGGATTTCGACTCAATGAAGAAGATCAAGCGCCTGCACATTATCGTGCGCCGGCCGCGCCACCTGGTGGGAGGTGTGCCGTGTGCGAGAGAGATAGCATATATACAACGAGAAAGAGAGGGAAAATAGGCGGAAAAAGCTAGGTACCTTCTCAATAAGTAAGCTTCAAATATAGGTAAGTATTTAATATGTGTTTTATTTTCAGGTAAAACACAGCTATTAATTATTAATTACTATACTGATGTAAGATGTTTGGTGAGAATTCTGAAAAGATCGATGGAAAATGGAATAATCATACCTAACTTGCAAGATTATTTAAAGTTGAAATAAAGTTACTACGAGTTCATTAATGTAAATGTGACATTACTAAATGGTCCCATATCCTTTGGTTTTGTATATTCTTATTCATTTGAGTATTGTGTCGACTGTCGTATTGTCGTTCGAGAACCTAAACAATGTCTTCATCTAGTGCAAAAAAGGAATCTTTCGAGGATTTTTATGTCGAGGTGACTGTCTAAACATAATTCAATTATTTTAAGACTGCATCTATAGTATTCGATTGTTTATATATATTTATTTCAACATAGCTATGTATCGAACTACATATACCTACCGTAGGGTAGCCCTTGAGTTTGGCGAACATACGTAATTGTATTTGATATGTAAAATAATATTACGTACCATTAATACCTAGTTTAAGTATAAAAGAGGGCTTTTGTATCGCAATTTGAGGTTAAAGTATATTGATATGTAAGTAATAAAATGTTGGAAGGAATGTTATTGTGGACCTAACTATGCAGTGGTTTAATTAACCATAGATCAAAATAGTAAGCCAATATACTTGAAGGTTATTTAAGGTTATTGCATAGGTACATTTATATATTTTTTAAGTAAGGAGAAGTAGAAAGTGACATTTTGATTGTTGTATTTTTGAACAATTTTTTCAATTGAGATCGAAAGTATTCTATACATTTTCTTGTTGATATTTAACAGGTAAAAGAGATTGAGAAAAGAGACTCTGTATTAACACCTAAACAGCAGATTGAACGACTGCTTCGCCCAGGGTCGACATATTTCAATCTAAATCCTTTTGAAGTTTTGCAAGTAGAACCTGATGCATCCCTAGATGAAATCAAAAAGAAATATAGACGTCTATCCATATTGGTCCATCCAGATAAAAATATGGTAAGAAATATGAACAATCATTGTAAAATTTACTCAGATTCCAAATAATCATTAGTCTTTAAAGACATGTATTATATCATTTTGTATGATAAAGTTTTACACCTATTGAACACCCAGACTTGAAATTTGTGTAATTGTAAATATTGAAAGAGAAAATGTGTCCTATTTTGGTTAGACGGTACCACCGTCAATATTTCATTTTTATCCACAGATTGACCCAATGGTTACCACGAGACAACCAGAAGCACCTGGATATAGGTAAGGCATCCGCTACGAGGCTAAAGAATGAATGTATAGATATAAAGACATTTGAAAATGTCTGATCTTCTGATTTAATATACAATTGATAACAGTTGTTACTGTTTAGTAAAACGTAATATAGTGTAGAATACAAAGATATTATGATTATTATAAACTGCAGCTGCTCTTAACTCTTTTCCTTCAATTTTTACTTAAAATAGAAATACACAAAATACATACACTAAGTTCTGAAACTCTCCTCAGATTTCTGTGAAGTTATTTCTGTATGAATGTCACATCAATCACAGAATAAGTTGAATAAATAAAAAGTGCAACAATTTGATCTTCCCAGTTGACTTTATTTGATAATATTTATATGAAAATAGCCTGACGGAATAACAAACAATATAACATTATTAACTTGAGAACAGAACAACTTGCCAATTGGTTGGTTTAATATTTAACAAAATTTAAACTCATTCAGTGTTAAATATTATTTATTATTTGAACTTACAAAAACTATGACATAAAAAAAAATCTGATCATAATATTAGCTGTTATTACAAAACTTATACTGATTACATTAATTGATAAATATTTATAATTATTCTTTTTAGGATGATGCAGAACGAGCTCAACAAGCATTTGAGATAATAAACCGAGCATGGAAAACTCTGGAAAATGAAGATACAAGGAAGAAATGTTTAGATATTTACCAAGAGGCTAAAGAGCGAACTGACCATATGGTTTGTTTTTAATATTAAAAGTAGCGAATACATTCTTTCATTTGTTTTCCAATGTATAGAATTGAAAATTTTGTCACACATTGTCTATAACACTAACATTTAAGCATTTATGTGTCTAAAGACAGGTTATTCTAACATGTAATCATATAATTACAATAATGTAGATACTTAATCTTGTCTGTCTTGATTTTCTTCCCACTGTACCAAGTTTTTTAATATCTTGGAATAAATGCTTATGTTCAGTTAAAACTTTAATATAAATTACAGATAGATCAAAAACGAAAGAAACAACGGAAGGAAGGCCGAAATGATGAGCCGATACCTGAGGATGATCCTGATAAATATAAACATGCTGTATATGTTATGACAATGAAGGTAAGAGGTTTGACTTGACAAATAGCGTGCCCGGTTATTAGCAAATAAGCATTTATATGTTCACAAATTTGCTTGTAGATCTGTTTAGATCCATTGTGATGTGTGTTAAAAAATTATTTTATTTAACTGGTTTAGTGGATGCAATAAGCATAAGTAATATGATTTGAGTAATATTACATAAATTATTCTGTTCTCCAAACATATTAATTATTAAATTCCTAGGAAACATAAAATAATAAAAGTTGTGTCTGTTTTCCATTTATAACTCAAAATCGGCTGAACATTTTTCAATGATTTGTTGGTTTGATTGCATGTGCATCTCCAAGTAAGATTATTAAAAAAGGTATAATCTATATATATTTTCATTTAGCCCCGATCCTACATATATAAAAATGAAACCCGTTTTCCTTGGTCGCGGCAACACGCGTGAACGGGTGGACCGATTTCGATAATAATTTTTTTAATATAATCCTTGTACGAGGATGGTTCTTATGAGAAAAAAAAAACATAAACATGTACCATGGGCGAAGCCGTTGCGGACCGCTAGTTCTATATAAATAGTATTTTATTTCAGTTATTCGCTGACATGGAACGCAAGCGGCAACACTTAGAGACACGAGATATGGAGGAGAGGAAACGAAAACGTGAAGCCGAAATAGAGCAGGAGGAGCAAATGTCACTGGAGAAAGAGTGGGCTAAGAACTTTGAGGTTTGTATTGTTTGTAGGTTTGTATGTATTGTATAGGTATTCGTTTTTGGCTTTCTTGGTACAGTGATTTAGTTGTAGTACAACCTTCTTGGGTTCAATTTATAGTGGAGACAAAAAAAAATCAAATGTTTCCTCTTTATGATATTAGTGTGATGATGTGTAGATGTGTTGTAATTTATACAATGACTTTATAGAGCCTCTTTTACAAATCTTAGTATTGTATCTTCTATTACTTACACTACCATTACACACTGAATATTATAACTACTGTTATTGTTCAGTAGATAAGTAACCTATAGTAATATAATTAAGATAATCTGTAACCTCAGCTGCTTCATTATCAGGCCAAAATAAATAGAAATCCATGTTTTCAGTATATACTCAAACCTTCGCAGTGATTTACATATTCTTAAGTCAAACTTTCATTTACTCAACTTTACTTCTTTTAAGAGCGTTTTTGGATAGTCCAAAAACATAGAAAGTAGAACTACCAGCAAGTTTGCACAGATGTAAAAATTAAATATTCACATTACAGGAATCTCGTCAAAACCGAGTGGACAGTTGGAAAACTTTTCAATCGTCCAGCGGTAAGGAAAAGAAGAAAAAGAAAATTTTGGGCTTCAAGCCGCCCAAACCAAAACCCGAGAGTAGATAAGACGCACTATATCATAATAATGTCCTTTATCCAATTGCTGTTTTAACTACTACAATTTAAATTTTAAAGTATTGTCACTACAACAAATCTTTGAACTTAAGAGCGGATACTATTGAAAGTACTATGCGATTCAACTAAGAATATGAAAATAAATTGAATTAGAAAAGAATATATTGAATATATTGAATTTTAATAGAAATTTAAAAAAAAAAATAAAAAAAAAATTGCTCTTATAGATTAAATGATTTATCATTACTAAGTCAAGTGCATATTGTAAATTTTCTCAAATAAAAAATAGAACATTAATTGTCGCGATTCTCAATAGAATATCTCTATTAATTTTTATTACTGATTGTACATCTGTGTTCACAAGCGTGTTCCATGTATTACGTAATATTATGACTAGACATCGGATTATATGCATTTGCATATTTGCATATGCAAATGCATAAAACTCTCTAATTACGGCGTTAGTGCATATTATAGCCTTTTTCCCCAATCGTGCATATTTCGTTAAGTAGCGGGAGTTTTGATTGGTCAACTAACCTTTATTAGCCAATCAGAACGCTCAGCGAGTAAACCAACCCTATTTTGGCATGGTAAAATGGCAAAAAATTACAAAATGGGCTCCATTTTAAGTAATTTTTGAGCCATTCAAAATAGGGCTAGATTAGCCTTTTGGGGCTAAAAACTTAAAACACGGGTTGAATTCCAAAAAAGGGCTAGATTTAGCCCGGAAAGGTCTAAGGTGGCAACACAGGGCTCGCGGGTGACAAAAGTCACAAATTTGCGCTCGAAAATTTGGTTAAAATGCTAAATTGTATATTGGCACAAAAACTATACTTAATTTCAAGAAAATTTCACTGTTTTTGTACAATCTTTGATTTAAATTTAAAATTAATAAAGGTTTTTTGATTTTGTATTGTGCATATTTTAGGCATATCAGTCGTTTTTAGTGCATATTTCGGCCTTTTTTAGTGCATATTTGCATGCATATTTTGGCATTTTGTTAGTGCATATAATCCGATGTCTAATTATGACCGTCTTTAGCTATATATTAATTAGAATTAGGGGATTGACATTCTAAATCTGTGTTTCAAAATACCTCAGAAAAAAAAAGCTGTGTTTGTATCCCAGTGTGATATTTTAAGATTTGAGAAGCAATAATATTTTTGGGAATAGACTGTTGTGTCTATGAAAGAGTTATTTTGTTTTAATTTTGCGTTGTTGAGGTATTTTGGAAAAAAATATCTAAGAATATTAATTAGGATATCTAAAAACATAGCAGGCTCACTCGCACCAGATGTGATTTCATTGAATATTTACATTCAACTACTTACTTGAAATTGTTAAGCGATGAAATATGTACCTTAATTCGAATTTAGATTCAAACTTCTGTAATTGTTAGGAATACAGAGTTTCTTGATTCAGTCATTAAATTTTGATAAAACAGTATTAACTGGTTTTATTTTATTTCAAGTAATAATAATTTCATTTTGTTCACCGTTCAGTATAAAGAAATAATTTTGATTACTGCATGGTGTACGGAAAATTATAAACATCATTAAATTGAATAGATAATGTGCATTGTGCCCCAAAAAAAATAGATTTTCCTTTTGAGAACTAGTGTAATAGCGTGAGTCAAGCACTTTCTTATACAAATACATAGTACACAGCAGTGTGTACTGTGTGCGTGTTGCGGCGTCATGCCGCGTGTTGCGGCATCATGCTGCGTGGTGCGGCGTGTTGTTGCTTTTTGCGGCGTGATGTTGCGTCTTGCCGCGTGTTGCGGCGCACCTGCGTGTTGCGTATCAATAATGAGGGGTCTCATTTTGAACAATTTATTAGTTAGTGTTAAAATTAGTTACGTTCTTTATGTGTACACATAGTGTTTATGATACAATAAAAATTTTCAACTCCATGATAGTTAGTTCTATTTTTAAGAGCAAATATTTTTTAGAGAAATTAGGAATTAATTATCATTGTCTGAGTCGACTTTAAGAATAAAATAACAAACCTATTTTTATTTTTAGTTAGTTCGATCCCGGTCGAAGCAAGAAATTTTCCCAAAATCTTTGAATGCAGTTCTATTTCTTTTTAAAAATTAAGGAATGTTTCCTTTCCGCAAAATTAACTATCTTCAGTACTTTCCCTCCAGGGTCCATCGACAATTTCCACACTGTATATAATCATGAGTACAACTTACATGTCACCACACCCCGGACACTCCATACAAAATTATCGTTTTGACAGTCACACTGCACTGTAGAGACTGCAAATGGTGTTAACGCTTTATGGTTGGCACATTTGTGACTAGCGTAAAAAAATATTCGCGTTTTTCTGATGAAATACATCCGTAAACAGCACACTATCTAACCATTTTCTACGAAAAACGATAATCACAAATCCAAAATAATAAAATTACTTTAAGTCAATTTGATTAATGTTGTCAATCTTCGTTGCGTATCGTCCTTGTAGAAAAATGTGGACCATTTTTATACCCGGCGCGGCGAATGATGATCCCTATGACAGTTCGTCATAGTGATTGCTCGTATGATGGGTCGTGTCGATACTTGGTCGATACTTTATTATTTTTTAGGCAAAGGCGTGGTTTGCATTCAGCCACGTCGGTAAACATGTTTTTAAAAATATTATAAAATTAATTTTTAACGTCTATTATGTTGTTGTTGTATTAATTTAAGTTTTTTAGCATAGATTAAGTAGGTAAGTAAAACGAAAGTTTTCCAAAACATAAAAATGTGCCTGATCATTTTCACGTAATTTTTAACCCGTTTAACACAGTGTATATTATTTTATCATGAAAATGGAATCCCCCATTTAATTTGTCTAAAAAACTTATATTGTCATAGGTAAGTAAATTAACGCGAATGGTTATTAATTAATTAATTATGCTGCGATCTTCTGTTCCATTCAATAGTGAATGAACTAAAGCTTAAACATGGAAAAAATGTGAACTCGTTTCCATTATCGAAATTTATTTGTCGATACTTCCGCACTAGTCGATAAATGCCAACGATGTACGTTTTGTAGGACGTAAACGTAAAGTCAGATTGATATAATTTCTCGTAAATGCTAAGGATTGTTATAATTCCAACGGAATATCATTGTTAGGGCATAAAGCTACGTAAAAATTAATAAATGCCATTTTTAGACGCCTCCAATACGTTTCTAATTTAATGGTGACGCCATTACAAGTTTGTCTCTTGAGAATAACTGTCAGTGTCATAGGGATCATCATTCGCCATAGCTTAGATTTTTAGACTGATCGTGCGGGGTGAGGTAAGTGTTTAATTTTGGCGGGAGGCGGAGAGTGGCCGTTCTGTAGCGTTTAGCTACTATTATGTATTCTGTGATGTCACACTAGAGTATAGTCAAAGGTATTGTATAAACGTGATCGTCGATACGGTGTCTAGTACAATACGACCAACGTAACTTGGCGAGCCTGAATATGTATACGTAGTATATTATTATTAGTCTGTGCCTCTGCGAACTTTCGCGCATGTACTCTCGTAAAAAAAGTGTTATAGGCATTCTTTTTTTTTTAAACTGAAATTCGAATAAAAATTTCCTTATACAGAGACCAAGTAAGTACAAATAAAATAAAATCGCGATTTATACAAAATTTCAAGGGTTACTTATCAGTTATCACCACAAAAAGGTTATGACGTCGTTGCTGTACACAGTACGAACTTCGTTGCGTTTGAGACTAGATGGCGCTGTCTGCTGAAAGGTCCAAGAACTACATATTTCAATGAGAACGATTTTAATTGTTTCTGTTATTATCAAATTCATTTGAGAAATGCTAATTTTAAATAATTGGATGAACCACGGATGAGGAGAGAATTTTAGTGCCTAAAATTTGAAAGGAGGTTTTTTTTTTATGTTTCAATATTGTCAATAGAAAATGATTAAAAATTAATGTCCTTTCATATAACTATTGTCATTTGAGAAATTGAAGAAATCCTGTGATATCGTGTCTTATTTTAAAATGCGTACTGCAATAATTGGGTTACGAAAGCGCATAATCGGAGTAATGCAACAGAAAAAATATTCCAATAAATCGAGTAAGAATGTTTACATTACAAACTGGGTACAACTTGACCTACTGTTGAATAAAATAGACCTCTCTTTACTCACCTATTTTATTATCTTTTTTTCGTACTACTTTTAATCCTTTACGACTAGGTAACTCACCTTGTCATGAACAATACGGGCTCAAACACGGTACCTTTATCTTTTCCCTACTTCTTAAAACTTAAAACTTTTGGATTTGGCTGCAACAAAGCAAAGCAGAGCCGCGGCTCTGGTTTGTTGTAACCCGAAATATCGCGTTGATCGCTGCGCTCTCACATTATAGAAAACAGTAAAAAAAACTGAGGCTGCGCTGCTGAGCTGGAAGCTGGCTTTTTTCCGTGCATAATCCATTGCACAGCTTTCATTATTCCTCGCTTCACTGTTCGTAGATGTTTGTTTTTTGTAAAATTGTGTTTGTTATGTGTACCTATGGACCCTATGGTGCTACAATAAATGTCTATGGTTATTCTCAGTAATAAATAATAATAGGTATTTCAAATCAACATCTCCATTCTAATAATTTCTAAAAATCATACTAATCCAATCGTAATCTAAAAGCATATTGTCCACCACACATGAACGAGCTGCCTGTGCCGTGCGGGCCCTGGGACCCGTGGTATAAAGCTAAGCAGAGTTTTTACACGAAGCATCTTGTAGCTGGTATTGTTTGGTTAGTTTATTATTATTCAATATAATATGCCCATAAATGTCGAGCGAATATTTTTAAAGTAATTTTTATTTATGAGATGTACCTACCTACTTACAGTTTGACATGCCTAAATAGTAAATACAAAGTATGCATGAATGCTACATTCATGATAAATCATTATGAATTTTAACAAAATATTAATAGCTAATAGATCGTTCTTATAAAAAAAATACACACGTAGACTCCCTTGACTACGGGAAAATAGTATACAGGAAAACGTATGAATAAGGAAATAGGTAGATAATTAAGCCTTGAACGAGAATCTTATGAGAAAATGATTCGAGGTTACCATCGCCCTTGAGTGTGTTTTAATTAAAAAAGAAATAGATGCCTACTTACCTATAATTATAAATTGAGCATCTCTGTTTAAATTTATGTCTCTTGAAAAATCCTTATAGGTAGACGCCTGCCGACTTCGAGACCGAGGCCTAATAGGTTAATAATACCTAGTTAATAATAATAGGTTAAAAATACAATTACAAATAAACTATTATTTTTTGCAACTTCTCACTTAGCTTGTGTTCATAAAACAAAAATGGGCTACTTATAAAGCTAATAAATACCAGCTAACTTCAAACTCCTTTAACTCGGTTCGGACTGAGTTTAGAGGTATACCTACCTGCCATCTATTAATAAAAGAAGGCTATCCAACTCCAACTTATGTTACTAAAGATTACTGTCATGAAATAGCATTACCTATGTATTAAGAATATGCTAATGTTTAAATCTATCGGTTATTTTGTAAATTTGTACATTCGCTTACACCCGAACCGGAGCTCGGAGTTTTCTAGAGGAGGGTTTTATGTGTTTTACATCTAAGGCTCTAAGCATTCACCATCAATTAATTGAATTACCTAAAAAGTGACCATTCATAACTATATTTTCGATATTTCAGGTGGTTGTTTTCCTTTGGCTTGGCTCTGTATACAGAAAGCATCTATTTGAACTTCAGTCCGCCAGCGCAGCCCGGCCCGCCCAGTGACATGGTGGAAGAATGTGACGATTCTGATTCTTAAAACTTAACTACTTGCTTATTACTTAGAAATTAATTAAAGAATAAAGATTTTAAACCTCTGAAAATGTATTTTAAATTGAAAATAATATGTAAGTATATGAAAGAACCTACACTAAAAAAATATCGACGTTCTAGCAGAATATAGAGCTATACTTTCCTGCATAGAACTTTTGATACCTAACTTTTATGGGAGATTATTTAATAATAATCTTGACCTGTACTTAATACAGTAGCGATACTACATATTTAGATATCAAATAAGAAGTCACACATAATCGACATTATCTATGCCGTACACGAGAAGTAATAAAAAGTTCTTAATTTCGCTATAAAAACATTTGCCACATATCTTCAAATATTCTGGAAGTTACGCAATAAAATAGCCTTAATCGAATTAGTTTTGAATTTATCAAGTAATTACCAGTGTAATAATACTAATGTGCAAAATCTATATTGCTTAATGCTGCGATATTTTTTTATTGAAATTAAAGGAAAATAGGTATTTACTGTGGTATTTACATATATACCTATATTATGTCGCTGTATCTGGTTTAATCTATTATTTGATTGAATGACTAGCACATTCATTATATTATGACGACATTGCTTCGGAATGTTTCTACTTTTACTTCTGCTTTTTGTTTCTATCCCCACACAAGCAAACGAGCATGATAGGAAGTGCGCATTCGCGATTGTTTCAGGTTCAGGATGTTTTTAGAAAGAGTTTAAGAGTATATGGCATTCCATGTTGTGTTGCCCTGTAATTGTTTGTCACAATTGTCAAAATTTTTTATTGTAACTTGTACCTACTAAGCCATATAATATTATGTATTGTTGTGACAGGTGTTGGATGACCTCAATAAATAAAATAAAATAAAATATCGCGAATAGAATAAAATAAATGTATATTGGATCGGTATACTTTGGATAACTACTAGTAATTTGGATATATCAATCAAACATTTATTTATTCAAATAGACTTCTTCTAGAATCATTTTTGAATCGTCATATTATCATAAGTCAGGTTCTAATTCTGTCTGCGATATTGATTAACTAATAACTACTTTAAAGTTTATTATAAAGCTAGGAAGGTATAGGTATATATATCTCCTACATCTAGCTATTTATCTATATACAAGGTTTCCGCCCGCGGCTTCGCCCGCGCAGTCAAAGAAAAACCCGCATAGTTCCCGTGGGATTTCCGGGATTGCGTCATTTTCCCGGGATAAAAAGTAGCCTATGTCCTTTCTCGGGTATCAAAATATCTCCTTACCAAATTTCATGAAAATTGGTTCAGTAGTTTAGGCGTGATTGAGTAACAGACAGACAGCAAAGTTACTTTCGCATTTATAATATTAGTATGGATTTCCTGAGGTTCGAACTCGTATTTTCTGTTTTACTGTAATGTTCAGACATAATTTTATCAGACTTTTTGTGCACTTTTTATTAACACTTAGTTAATAACTATGTTGGATTTCATTTAGGGAAAGGGTGAGGGAAAATAATACAACCAATTCAATTTTGAAAACAATATCAAATTTAATACATAAATAACATTTATGTACTCCTACATACATGTTTTGTCTATATATTTACATTTAACACATAACTTTTCCTACCTTAGCTAATTTACCGTAAAGACTTTCACGTAAAGGTATTTTTTAATTACAATAAAAAATTAATAATATACCAAAAAATAAAATCAACAAAAAAGATTTGAACACCATTCCTTTGAAGAACAATGCAAAAACATTGGAAAAAAAAAAACATTCTACTAAATAAGTTAAACATATGAGACAACAGACGTCTTACAGAAAGTCAAATGAAATAACTATACCTTGGTAATTTACTTTATAAATGTACAACTCAATAAGCGAACACTGGTCAGTTTCTCGTTACAATTATTCGTCCATAATTACACTACGTGTACCCAAATTAACTACCTAAAGTTACTGCACTACAGGAGTCATTTCATACGCATCGCAGCTCGAACTAATACGAGTGACTGTGCCTTTACTAAGTACCTACTAAAATAATTTGATGTTTCCGTAATTATAATTAATCCGTAATTTCACTTACCTACTTAAAAGTGCTTCATGATATGAAATAAAAGATTTTTCAGGCTTTAGTGATCCTTCATACATCGTGAAATTTAGTTAAATCTGATAATTTCGATAGTGTATTTAATTTACAACGTTCTTTTGACAATAAATTGCTGGCGATAAAATAATATAATTTTATAGTTACAAAGCTAATTTATTACTTTTCAAAAGCAATAAACAACACTTTGACATTTAAAGCGAATATCGAACAAAAATTTTCACAAATCTTAATTACAACACCGATTATATAAAAAAAGATTTAATGTCATTACTAAATAAACCAAATTACTATGTTCTTCCACTAAAGACCTTAGACCTATAAGAACAGACTCATTAGATCCTTAATTAATTGACCACATGGATTGACATAACGTCTGCCTCAGCAACGATTTTACGAACAAAATAGCCAATATTTAAAACTGTCTAAAGAATAAATTTAATATGAATTTTTGTCTACATTTTGTATGACAAAAATTCATATTAAAAGTCGACTAAAATTTAAACGTGGATTATTTTGCTGGTGAAATCGATTCTTAACACATATAACATTATAGAATGTATCAACAACCATTAAAAATAAAACTAATAAACCTATCTAATATGAGATACCTCCGCGGAGGCGAGTCATCTAACATCGAACCCCTACTATACTTAAGATACATTCATATTTGTGTCGCGTTCATGTACTGAATATTTGGCAAACTTAATCTTATAGATTCTGATGTCGAACATTCAATAATAGTACAAAAGTAACTCAATTTAACTATATTATATTTACAAGTAAAAGTTGTTCATGCACCCTCTGCCTAAATTTGGCAAAGAACGCAGTTTCGTTTTTATAATTAATTTTGTACGAACATTTCATTTTTATAATACACGAATGAAATTAAAATATTATATATTTGTTTTAAAATGCGCTATTTAATATTTAACTATAGCACCAATGTCAGCTGTATGTAAAAAATGTAACAAAAATTGCTTTCAACATTCTTACCAAAAATAATAATAAGAGGCAAAAATAATGCTCTCGTCATAACATGGACGCCAAATATAAAAAGAATTGACTTACATTTACAGTAAAGTTGCTAAATTGAACACTTATTGGCTAAATCTATCACAAATAGTCCACTGAGGTAATTCATAGAGTGAACTCCTAACAGGCCTTTGCAGAATGTTCTCGAACAGTGGTGGAATCGCTCATTACTTAAACCACGATATTTTTTGATGTACATGCAGGATACTTCATCAACTACGTAATGGCTAATGCATATTTTTGTACAAATAATCAATTAGTCTAAAGTCCCACCGCAGGATTAGTGCGTTCACAGTTTTTTTGCTAGAACCAAACTTTTATGTATACCTATTTATAATTAGGAGAATATATTATATCGACTAGGCTGGTTGCCAGTCAAAATTTGGCCGCAAGCATTTTTAATAAAAAAAATTTAATCGATTTTTCGGGAAACATTTCGTTCACTACTTATTTAAGTACAGGTAATTGACGAAAAAGAATAGCTTTAATTTGATTTATGATTCATAAATGTGCGTTATGAACGTACCTATAAATGGATCGAAATCATCAACCTGTTTGCACCAGGCTGCGAAGATGTTGCGGCCAGGTGAGAAACGGCAACCGTGATTTTTTAGAATCTTTATATGATTTGCCATGATGTAGACTACATTTTATATAAATAACAAGTGAACGAAAGGTTTTCCGAAAAATCAATTAGAAAAAAAAAATAATTATAAATGCTTGCGGCCAAATTTTGACTGGCAACCCAGTCGATATATATTCTCCTAATTATAAATATACATAAAATTTTGGTTTTAGCAAAAAAACTAAATTGTCAATAAACACATGACATAGGGCTTTACGCTATAATTTTCGACGGTTTTAAATATAATATCAAACGTTTTGAGGAAAATATGGTCATTTTCCTCCTTCTGTTGAAACCACCACTGTTATCGCTAGCAAGTATAAACGAAGCTGTCACAAAAGATGACATCAAATGTTTAATGTTGAACAATGAATATTTAATGTATCTTTTGTCGTAACCTTGCGGTTAATCATTTCGATGTTAGCCGCAAACGACGCTTAATTAGAACTTATTAATTATTCGGGACTAGAGGTCTGACTATTCATTTTGCACGTCAACACCAGACATACCATAGTGTCCCATCTGTATATTATGATGAATCCTTCAACAAACAACAATGAGCATTAAAACATCGCAACTATTTTTACAAACAGGCACTACTATTAACATTTGTACAATGTACTAAAATTGTGTCTATATACTTTACTGTTCTTAAATAAAGCATGATTTTGGCGTCAAAATTGTTGAGCAATTTATTGGTACTTCACAAATTTTTGGTTAGATAATGGCATACGTAAAAATATATATGAGGTATTACATTGTAATTCTATTAGCATTAAATAACAGGGTGTGCACCTTGAGATGTTATAACCGTTTAATTACAGATCTTTAGCTATGCGAAATGTGTTAACTACATATTACACGCCGTAAACATGTCGAATTAAATTGCTATAGCACGCCATGGTAATTGGTATGCATCCTACGGCTGAACCTGAACTATTCTTCGATATCAAATTGGATCAATTATAAAACTGCACAGCGGATGTCCGTATATTTTACAAAATTACTTTCCTAGATATAATTACATGTAAACATAATTGGCCCATCTGTATCCGAAGATGAAAAATTAAAAGCTAAAATGGCAATGATAACCGAGCTCGGAGCTCTTTTCGTTTCTAACATCGATTTAAGCTTAACATTTAAACAAGTAAAATTACATAAATAATAGAAGGGAGAACTATAATGGGAATTAATTATACATCGATTACTAAACATACGCGAGGTCACATAACCTTAATGATAAAAAAGTTCAATAATTGAATTAGAACGATTCACTATCGCACTTTGATCGACGTTTCATATCTGCAGAAATCAGAACACTTATATCAGTCTCGGCTGTAATCCGGTCTCGCTCGTCGGTTGCGACCGTTGTGCGTTAACATTGCAACTTTGTACCTTGCCTCTGCAAGCCAGGAAAGACCTGAAACAATGAACAAACCAATATAAATAACTATTTAAGACGCAAATTAAAACTGATATATTAGTAAGTCTTTAGTAAGTACATATAACAATTAAAATTTAAAAGTTGTTAACTCTTTATCCAACTTTTTTAATTCGCTTATTTCGTTGAATTCTTCGTTATTAAACTTTTTAAACGTTTTTAAAGGATTTAATGTGAATATAAAAAATAAATCATAAAGAGATTAAAAGCTTATCGAATTAGTCTGCCCCATGAGAGAAGTCTAATTGCTAAAAATTCTTCTTCAGATACAAATGATTACAATAAATAAAATTCCCGCATGTATTTAATTAAAATTTATGAACAAAGAATGTGTCGTCCCAGTAATCTTGATGTAATTTTCGCAACGCGCATGTATATGTGGATTATCAGCGATTCTCGTTCGGCAGAGTTTCTGCTGAGTTCGTGGAGTGTAAATCGTAACCTGCCCGCCACAGCGACGCCAAGTCTGTCCCTCCCCTGCCCCGCGTCCCAGGTGACGACCCCGTAGTGCCGGGGCCCTATCGATTCTTACCAAAACTTTATACAATACCAAAATTAAAACCTAACATGTACAATATACAATTAAACGCAATTGTCGCTTTTCAAATCACAAACATCAGCTCTATTAACATTTGACGAACTGAACGTGCATCGTCATTTTCTAATCATTATGAATAGGAAAATTATAGGCCGCGAATAAGGTAATAATGAACAGCAGAGTGGTTAAGTGGACTCCTCGCTAATTATAAATATTGCGCCGCATATTTCGATTATCGTCGTCGATAAAATGGAACATCACTACGCAACCACGATAAATCTGTCGCATATTCAGCAATGTAACGGACTTTCTCTGCGTTCATTGCTCAGAATAAAGTGTGTTCTTAATATGTGATGTAGATAATTGGCGTGCCCGAAATAAGGCCGACATAAACCATGGAGACTAAACGAATACGAAACTTTATATATGACTATCACTTCTATATATATACACCTATACTTGCTGATTTATTACTTAAGTAAAATATCTATCTAGATTTCTAGAACAATCAACTTTTCGCATAAAACTTGTCTGTGAACGCGAAATATTACCTACTTTTGTAGTTCGTGAGATTTGTGAAATGGAAGTTTTATATCTATGTGCGTGGACTCTAACATAGATAAGACCGTGTACAATTCGTTATTCTTTCTTTTTGGACATTGGTTACAATCTTGGATATAATATGTTAATCAGGATGGATTGCAGATAAAAAATAAACGGTTGACAGATATTACGTACTATTAATACATGCACATTTACTAAATTGAGATAAAGGATATAGAACCAAAATAATAAATGATTATTTAAAAACGAAAACTTCACCTTTTTGGTTTGGCTTGCAATTATAGTCTGTAAAAATTGAGAATACTTTTTACTCAATTTGGGATAAAAATATTGATATGCTTTTTGGTGATTATGTAAGGTAATTTAATTTTTATGGCCTACTAGCGGTCCGCCCCGGTTTCGCCCGTGGTACATGTTTACGTTTTCTCTACATAAGAACCATCCTCGTACTTCAAGGAATATAATAAAAAAAGAATTATCGAAATCGGTTCAGCCGTTCTCGAGTTATGCGCTTACCAACACATTTTGCGATTCATTTTTATATTTAAGATTTTCTAGTATTGACTCATGGTGATAAATAATAATATTAGTCGTTCAGAATTATCTAGTTAAGAGGTTAAAAATACATAAGTATGTATACAATTTCATAGTGTCATTAACGAAAAAAAAAATCATATCACGAAAAATGTTATATGCATGTTTTGTAATATGCATATATATAGATAGCTACCTATTTAACATTCAACAAAAAATGCCAATTGACATACTTTGTGATTTTCGCAAGTTTTTTACAGGAATGTAGGGTGACAATAAATTCAGTTCCGGATGTTACGGGTTATAAAACATAGGCGCCGTTGGTTATCGAGATATTCCGGTGGGGTGCCTCGCGCGTAAATTTATTCACACTATACAATAGGGCTGCGAAAATACTTACTTTTATCATAAACGCGAAAGTTTGTTAGAATGAAAAAATGCGAGTATGGATGTGTTTTTCTCAATAATACAAAAAAAAAATCTAAAATAATGTTAATAATTACTTTTTTTTCAAACAATGTTTTGTTTTCCTCTTTACTTAAGTAAGATTAGATTTAGAAAAGTAATTCGGTAGATTTTAGAATCTGATCGAAACTTTGTTTTTTGGTAGGTAATTTGTGTATTTTGGATTAAATTCTGGATTAGGACATAGCCTACTTATTACCCGGGTTCCCCGTAGGTGAGGCCGCAGGAACCAACTAGTCTGTAATACTATTTTTTTTGATATGCTTCAACTGTGACATAGGTACCTACTTCTGGAAGAACTAGTCGAAATTTATTTATTATTTAACGATTTCAAATTAAGGTTAATATCAACGAATAATTTTGTTAAACTTTTAATGAGTATTTCCATTTTCCAATATAACAATTTATGATAATTGTTCGCTCCATTTCTTAAATCACCTGAGTGTTTGAAAGCCTACATCGTCTGTGATAACTTTATAATGCCATAAATACAAATAACTAGGTACCTAAGACATTCTAAGATACAATTTGTATAAGTTATATCTCTTAAAAATTTTCTACTAATACCTACATTGTTGATATTTTTTTTGTATTTTATTTCTTTTTTTCTCAAGTTAAAATTTTTTAAGAAAGTCAAAGAGACATGTAAAGCATCCATAAATTTTGTGCCCTTCTCAAAATATATGTACATACTTTCTCTGACACTTTTTGGAAAAATTTATATTTCAAATTTAGAAGTGTTACCCCTGTGCAAAACCCACAGACCTCTTAACACGCCCGTTATTTAGAACGTGTTTCCTTTATAGTACAATCGGTAAGATTTCGATTCTGTAGGTCAAATTTTATAGGCTCGAATTTTTATTGTTCCCGTATTAAATGGTATGGAACGGAAAAGCCTATCAGTACATATTTCAACGGTAAATTTATTGGCCGTTCCTTTTATTTTTGAAAATAATTTGCTATTGAAAGATGTAGCTTGATTTTTTAGGAGAAATTCAATTTTCATATCGATGTTAATAAATTCTTCAATGGTAAGTAATGTCTCGTTTTCCACCTAAAGATGGTTGAACCCTACTTATTTTAGCTTCGGAAATAAAATCTATATTTTATAATTTAAATTATAAAAGTTTAAAAAAAATATTCTGCATCTTCAAAAATAAAATGTACATAGGTACTAATTAGTAAGCCCAGTAACCCAGCATGTATTAGGATATATGCTGGGTTAAAATTCCATAAAGTGCGTCCATAAATTAAAAAATGTTGTTGTTCTAAAAATTTTAGGACCCTTCATAATACAGTAAGAGCACATTAGTAATTAGTATATACATAGGTAATTATTATAATAATATTATGTACATTGATAAATTTTTATTGAAACTGCTGGGACATTTAACGTTTTATTTACAATTGTAAAAGTATTACACAATTAATGGAAGAAGCCATAAGACTGAATGACAATCAGAAGCCCCGTATAAAAATTTGTTTGGGGGCCCTTAGGAAGGGTAAAGATTTCTCACAAAAGCGCACGTTGGGGGCCCCCTTGGGGCGGGGGCCCCGTATAATTGATACGGCAGATACGGCGGTAGCTACGCCCCTGATGACAATTAAATAAGCTAGTATTTAGCCTAACTATACTGTAAGTTGACTTCTCCATCGTATATTTTTTAATTAATACTTTTATTAATCCGTAAAACATCACTGCAACAATTAACTTAAGCGATAAGTATAGGTATATACCTTATACTACAATCTAATCTATTTCCTGATGTAAAAAAGACTAAGATTTTACCAAAATAATAAGGAAAAGTAATTACGGAAATTTTCTAGCAATTTCAAAAACCACGAGGCTGGAGCCTATCACAGTGGAAAGTTGGAAAAAATTTCAAGCCTAAAATTTAATACAAACAATCCAGAATACATTCAATACTACACAAAGTGCGTAGAATTAAATAAATAAACATTAATATATATTGGAAAAAGTTCACAGCAAGTGTGTGGGCGTCCCAGCGACCTGTTGCATGTAGGCGGAGCGACACGCCCTACGCCCAAAGCGTGCTATGCGCTCACTCCTCAGCTTTCATTGTTTACATTTATTTATAAAAACAACACTAGCATGTTACTACATATTTAACTATTAACTAATAGTTTTCCATTCGCTTTGCCGAAAACCTAATAAATTATATTAAACCTTCCTCTTGAATCACTCTTTCTATTAAAAAAGAACGTGTGTGCCGAGCACACGTGTCAGAAGTGAAACATCTTTGCCAAAATTCAAAGATAAAAACATCGTCGCCTTACTGCATGACGTGACGGTATTGTCATGATTCGACCTTAAAATTTTAGTTGCAACGCGCCTAAAAAAGTTTCACTTCAAAAACTGCATCAAAATCTGTTGTGTAGTTTTAAAGATTACATACCTACAGACGCGGGAACAATTTTGTTGCGGCTTCGCCCGCATTTTCAAAGATAAACCCGCATAGTTCCCGTTCCCGTGGGATTTCCGGGATAAAACCTATCCTATGTGGTAATCCAAGTTACCCTCTATATGTGTGCTAAAATTCATTGTAATCGGTTTAGTAGTTTTTGCGTGAAAGAGTAACAAACATCCATACAAACTTTCACATTTATAATATTAATAGGATACTATATGTAGTGACTGAAAAAGAAAATGTAACGTTACTCAAGGAAAGGTTGTGTTGGCTTGCGGAAACCTAATTGAATTTCAAAATAATGCCTTCTTTGTGAAATCGCTATTTCAATCATGATTCTATTGATGTGTAAATACAATGTTTGTGCATCAACAATATTTGCTAATATGTACTAATTTGTCCATAATAATTTTCCGGTAACTAATAAAATAATTACCTACGGTATAAACTACATGTTGGAAACTTTTTGCTTTATAAAAAAAGTCGAAAGAAAGTACCTACTTTTAAGTCGTAATTCTATGATAATGTCTGAGTTCTGGCAATGGCGCATGTGTAATAAGTAATATTTACGATTAAATAAAAATTAATCAGACTTATTTTTTCCCTTTATCGTACACACATTATATCGAGCACGCGATTGATAATTTCCTTTTAATTGCTTACAAAGATAAACTTGCCACATTTTTAGCTATTACTTATTAGCATATTTACTGAAATTGTATAAGAACGTAACATGAAATAAGAACGGAAAGGAACTCAATATATCTTTTGAAAAATAAATCCCAATTGAAGTAACGCAAAGGGACAAGAAACGATATTTACTCCATCTTAATTACCGCATGTACAAATTCGGATATTTTTCTTTGATCAAACGAGTTCTAACGCGGTAAAAAGTTTATTTTTTTTGTGTTCGGGCACGCATATCTGTTTTTATTTATTTATCATGGCGTAACAAGACATTTTTATTAACATATGGCCTACTACTACGAAGTCGGGCTCAATATGGTCGTCACTTTATATGGAGACGGAAAGTGATACGGCCGCGGCCGGTAGTCTTGCAATTTTATACGTTACATCTGCATCGCAGAAAGCATCCAAAATGCGCATTTATACGAAATGATAACGAAAACTCTTAAATACCAGGGTTTAATATTATACCGCCCAAGTTCGCTCTACGAACAACGATAAACTTTACTCTCATTTAGATCTGATCAGCGAGAGTGGCTGAATTCCTCAACTCTAGAATTAAGCTCTAGAACGTAAAATATCGGAAAATTCTCTAATCACTAAAATTTATTTTAATTTAAGGTATAGGTCTCAACTACGCTTTATTATTAAATTTTCCAGACGACAAATTTAATTACAACCAGACACTAATTTGCGAACCGTCAAAAACGTCTCAGCAATTAGAATATTTCGTCTTCGTGTTCCGAGCGTGCATAATTTGTTGAAAATATTCGGAGCATTGCTGATGCGCAATAAAAATAATAAAATCGTTAGCAGTGCGGGCGCGTTCTAATGAACGCGTAATCTAATTGTAGTGGTCGCGACGGAGAATGGTGAAACATTCAACAAAATTATAACAGCCCCTCGCCATTCCTCATTGCTGACGCAAATTTGGTAATATGTTCAATTGATTAAAAAAGCTCGAGTGGCAAGTGAGTAAATTAAATTGTAAATTTTTGAATGGAAAATGTTTGATCTTTAATTCACGGTAGAATTAAAAGAAAAACAGCTTAAATTTAACGAAATTGGAAGCTTTCCGATTATGCTAATACACACTGATTTATAAAATTTTCAAAAGCTGTGCGCACGTAACCTTAAGAAAAATTGACAGCCATAACTATGTTGTCTCATTTAAATAACCGATAAAACTCGCCATAAGCTGTCAAGCAATAATGAGGAGTCGCTCGGCCCGCTTGGTATTCAGCGCCCATCGAACAAACTTCGATAGAATGTAAAAATACTAAGAAAATCTTCATGTAAATCATGTTGATCGACAATGAATTACGATACATAAGATTCAAATTGGAAAAGTTTACGATGCTCCGATATTGAGTGATGCTGTCTAAAATTTATAAGTTCAATTACTATTTTGTACTGAAGATTGACGAAGTTGTTCAGTATGAGAATGGTGCGTGGGTATTTATCACGTGATTAGTGGAATAGAAAATAGATAGCTTAAATATTAATGACATCCGTGATGGAAGGACTCGCTCTGCCAGCGGGGACAGAACCGGACGCCAAGAAAATCTATTTATATTTATTATTTTGAAAGAAAATCCAATCAAGACAATGCTCGGAAATGTAGATGAGAGAATGCGTGATGAAGAAATAGTTATTAAAAAGACGCACCATAATAAATAATAATAAAAAGAAAATAAGAAAACAATGTTTAATTCATTGCTCATTTAAAAGGCCATGCGGTAAATATTTAAAATTGTAAGTATTAGGGGGTAAGGCCGTAAACAGCAGACGCGTTTTATTAAGTAGGGGTGTAGTGGGGAGAATATAATGAATAAATTCTGTGTAAGGAACTAAGAACCCCTCGTAACGCAATTGAAAACTTTTAACAAGTGCCGAGAAATCGTGTGTAAAGGTGGGACCTACCTAATTATGTCGCCGGCCGACCGGAATACAGGATGAGTTTGGAAATTTAAACGAGTCTTTATGAAAATCAGCTTGTTAATAAAAATTCGAGTTCAACTACGAAGTAACTTTGCCGTTGCATTAGCTGAGTAATGTTATTTTCAGATAATTTAACATTAGATATTAAATAACATCGCATTTTTTTGATTCGAATTTTACTCTCCATTAACTTCTGAGAAGCGATTATAAAAAATCTAAAAGCTGGCGCAGCAATACCGTCTGCTTGAGACTTTTTTGTAACCCTTAAAAACAAGTCATTACCACAGCTTAATAGCGTTGTGCTCTACGGATTTTTTCGTGTTATTCTATTATTCGAAGGCGCTAGATCGTCGGGGTTCCGTAGCACCGTTTACGCTAAAAATGATATGATTAATTACCGCCCAGACCCCTCATTAGCGCGTAAATGCGGCCATTCAAAGGTAAAATTGAATCACGACCGCTTGCAAACCGAGTTCAATACAAATCTAATTATATATTCATATCAGTGAACAAATGACGAGCGGTTTTCAATAGAAATATTCCAATCCATCACATTCTATTGTGTTCGTAGCAGTCAAAACACCATGCCGATTTTTAATCCACTGATTATGCTCTTTAACTTCCTTTTCTTATAATTAAAATTTCAAAGTATATGTATAATTTAATTTTAAACGCATGACTTTAAGTTGAACTAAGTGTACATTTTTCCGGACAATCTAATTTCCTTTTTTCAGTTGTGCTTGTGCACCAGTTGTTAATGAAATCGATATTAATAATAAAATGATTGAATATTTGTCCTAAAGTCGTTTTAAAGAGAAGGTCCGATTTCGACCACCTACCAATTCTAGAAATGTTGCAATATAGAACAAAAGAACACAGATTATTCAAGAATTTTTATTTCTTGTATCATTAACCTTCCTCTGCACTACAGCTATTCAAAGTGATTTACTATATTTGTAAATTATATTAATAGATATAAATAGCTCAAGGTTACCAAACAAATAAATAAAAGTACTGGAACTTCTAATGTGCAATTTAAGTAAACTGTAAGTAGTACTCATTAAAATGTATACCTACTATGGCGTAGCTTTTTTAAGTGACGATTCTTGTCTGAGATTTACTATATCTAAACACAGCATATTATGCCTGCATTGTGATCACGAAGTTTGTTATCGTTGCTTGGGACATATTATGGATCAAGTTGTGGATAGATTTTCCAAGACTTCCTAAAGTCTAAAATGTCCTCAATTTTACGGGCAAGCGTTTTTTTGTAATTTTTATTATTTCAAACTAATGCCTCAAGGGAATGATAGTATCTCATAACATTTTTCATTCAGTTTATCAGCCGTATATTCTCTGAAAGGCCTCACGTGTCATAATCCCCGTACAAAGCGCGAACATGAGTGACGCAGTTATTTTTCGTAATACAGAACGTCGTAAACCTGAATGAGAGTCGGAATAGCCTTGTTGAACAATTTTTTTCTTTATTTTGTAAATAGCTTTTAGTTATCATACCAAACAACGATGGGTAAGACGAATTTGTTACAAAATTATTTGTAAATATGTATTTTTTTATTAAAGTATTATATTATTTAAGTAGTTGTGCTAATTACCTTGAAGGATGCTCTCTCAAAAGGATCAATACACTCGAACAACGGAGAGATATTATCGACATGATGCTGCTTTACGACATAATGCGTAATAGACTGGACTGTCCAAATATTCTCGGTAATGTATCACTACAAACACCGTCATTACGAACAAGGCATTGCCAACTATTATAGGTTCCCCTCGCTTCAACCTGATATTTACAACAAGAAATTTTCAAGTGTTGACATATTTCATCTCTCCCGTAACAGTTTTAAAAAAGCAGTAACAGACATCACCAATTCAATAATTTCTTAGTTTACCTTTACACATTCTCACCACACTACACCATTATACACTACACAAACAGTACACACACCTTCACACATCCATACCAAACATTCTATAACAGGTACGTTTTCCTCTTTTTTGTATCATGTCCAAAAAAAATGATTTATTTTTTCCACTTTATCGTTGTTATAATTAATGTAAAACTACTATGTCACATTAAGTGTCTTATTATTGGTATTCCTTTTTATTGGCGTATTGTTTTGTTAAAGTTAATTTTAATTAATATTGTAATACAAATAGCTGTAAGGAATCTATGTATGTAAAAATAAATAAATAAATAAATAAATAGTTTAAAGTAGTCTTGCTGGATAATCATGTTTTTCCTTTCTATTATTTTTTTCATAAATGGCTAGTAATTTTCCTAATAATTTAAGTGTTATGAGTTATGACTAATTTTATATAGGTTTGATAACCAGATATTGTTGATAACATGAATAAACAAAACGTTTTTCATCCTTCTAATTGTTTATTGCTTGTATGTATGATTATTATAGATAAGATACTTCTGAATATAGCCAAGATCTATTAGTTATGAATATTACCTATATATTTATATTTTAAGGTAATAATTGTAAAAAGTGATAAAATCTATAACTACTTATAAGTTTATCTCTTATATCTACTCCATCAATGTTCGATAAAATTAAGTTAAACCTATACAAATATCCGAATTGCGTGCAATAATGTCCAGGAATTAAGAGAGATAGAAACGCAACTCCATTATTATCTAAACCAATAAATCAGTCTCGTAACGAAAAATGCAGACGCTATTATAAAAGTTTACTTCCTATCTTAAAGACACGAGAACCGGGTCAGGACGTCCGCGGTATTTTCACGAAACAACAGACTTGTAGTTTACCGAAATACTACACAAAGTTATTGGATTGTGCTGCAAAAGTTTCCCAGATTATCGCTGATACTGTACGATTTATTGCAGCTGACTATTGTTAAACGCTCGCTAATGTATTTGTTGAGTACTCTCGGATTATTTATTGAACGTGGGTTATCGAATTATGACGTATTTTGGCAATGATTTTTTGAGCTTATTTTTTTTGGATTTACGTGATGTTTATCTGTGCAGTGGAATTTTGAATGAAAAAATGATAAAAAAAGATTATTTAATTGTTGTATCATTAGATTAGTTTGAGTGATGATATATGTGTTTTGTAGGATTTATCGCAAAAATTTGAATTTTTTTTATACTCCAATAATATTTTAATTCATATTTCCAATTAATATTTTTTAATATTTTTTTATAGCGAATCTTTAAAATTTTGCTGAAATACCATTTGAAAAATGCGTTTAGATAATTTTTTGAGCGGTTCAAAAAAACTCATAAAAAGGTTGTTTGTTTCCGGAATATATTTTCCATTTTTTTGTTACTTTTCTGATATTTATAAAAAAGTGAGAGTTAAAAAAACATACCTTGATATCCAAAATCGCGCCATTCCGCCCCGCCCCGCACCACACAACTAATTAGCTCATTCGACTGCAAACGGTAACCATCCTTAACGTAGACTAAATGATAAAAACAAATATATCTTGAATACGTAACAATTTATATACATACTAAAACGTAACCGAAATTATATTAAAATTTTGAAATATTGAACATAATATGACGACTTTGAAAGACTATAGACAAACTAGACCATAGACTATAAGCCACAGACATATAGTCTATCCTCTATGGACTATAGACCATAGAGGATAGACTATAGGCCACAGACTATAGACTTCAATGTACCCAAGAGGGGGCAACGGTGTACGGGGTGCGTTGTCCCCCCCCAGAGAGTGTGGTGGGGACGGGCGGGGCCGGCGCAGCGAAGTGGCTCTCAGCGTCCGAAGCCATCTGCTGCTGCGGGAAGTTGAAGTCGAGGCTGCCGTCCATGCTCAGCTCGTGCTTTATCACCTGTGAGAGCAATAGATGAAGAGTTGTTTACTAAAAAAAAA
The DNA here is from genome assembly GCF_061535455.1 of Colias philodice. Taxonomy (NCBI): domain Eukaryota; kingdom Metazoa; phylum Arthropoda; class Insecta; order Lepidoptera; family Pieridae; genus Colias; species Colias philodice. Next base: position 5,344,330 of record NC_143095.1, on the reverse strand, counting down.
TTGGTTGTTTGTAAAGTAGGTTTACGATCAAGATGTTTACGTGATAACATAATGCAGTGGCAGCGCTCGAGATGAGACGGGAGATTGGTCCGTCTCTCTCTCGTTATACCTGCGATCGCGCTCGTGAGGTTTTGGTGTGACACAAGTTTCTGAACATGTAACCCGACTAAAACGATTTTAAAAACGTTATCACGTTAACAATGAGACTAACTTGATTAGTTATTAAGAAGACGCAAAAATGGCTGACTGGTAAGTATTATTTATTATTACATTCAGAGAGAATCAGCGAGCAAATTTAATTGAAAATAAAATATCCCTAAAAAATGCACTATTGATTACTTATTTCAGGACAGTGGTGAAATCAGTTGACAAGACTATAGACAAAGTTGTAACTGATATTCGCAAACAAAGCCACATATTTTGAAATGCAGTTACAAACATAAGGGCCGGCGCCCACTGCCGGCACGGCACGGCATGGCACGGCAGAGCATCCCGCGGCGTTCAATGGCATCCCGCGGCGTCCAGTGGCATCCCGCGGCATTCAGTGGCATGCCGTAGCATCCTGCTAAAAGCCCAGCCACTCTGGCATCCATCAGTTTTGCTCCGCGCTAATGCTGCATAAGTTTCAACCTTATTTCAACTAGCTAGTAATCATAATTACTCGACCCCAAAGTGACGCATACGCCTCGAGGGATGCAATGGCGCGCCGCGGCATCCCTTGGAATGAAACAGCAAGACATGTCATGCCACCGCATCCCGCGGCGTGCCGCGTCATGCTGCAGCATCCTGCAACACGTCGCGGCTTCGTGGCATCGAAATAAAGTAACTTGAATTCTAAACTGATTGAAATAAGATTCAAAATAACTTCATTAGTAATAAAAACCTCTGCCCTGCCATGCCATGCCGTGCCGGCAGTGGGCGCCGGCCCTAAATCACCGTCAATCACTGAATTCTAAAAAAATACTGGAAATAAGGCCGGGTACGCCTTAAGAGTGACAGATGTAATGCAGACAACGTCATCCAAATTGCTAAAAACTACATGGAGTTAAATTTAGGCGAAGGTATTTTTTATTTTAACTAGGAAAAGACAGCTCGGGAAAAGTCCCGAAGTTAGTAGTTAAGAATAAGTACGACAAAAAGGGCAAAGTTTGTAATTTTAATTTCAGCTGATTAGCAGACTGTGCAGACTTAAAAAGCATCCATTCATTTAGATTGTGCTAACTGCTAGCATTATGAATCATCAAAGATGCATGAAAATACATTTGTTATATTTGAAATAACTCACGTGAGAAATTAAAATTGTTACGTTTTCCTTATTGTTTAACAGACTAGCCGTTATGCGCGACGTCTAACATTTACTTGGATTTTTATTACTTCTCTCGTAAAGTAGGTAATGTTTATCCTTTTAATAACTATAACCACAAATGGCAAAAGTTTTTATAGGTTTTCGAAAAAAAAAACAACAGACAATGACGAGATCCAATAGTCAATGTTAATAAAATTTTATATTTTTATGAACTGCAAACAAAGGATACAATTCATCAGTTTACGTATAATATCCATATTAAAAATTATTGGAATTAATTGTTCCCTTTATTCATAAGCGATATAATATATCCATTATTACCCATTATCGTCAATGTCTTAGTTTAATTATCCTAATATGCTCGAAAAATTTGTCACCCACGTCATTATTATCAAAGTTATGACCCAACGTTAACGACCTAATGTTTCAATTTCCGTAAGTGTCCAGTTGAAATTCTATTTGCTGAAGACTTACTTCATAAACTTCATTTAGTCTCGCATATGTTTTAATATCAATAACGTAACTGGCTATTCCTAGGAATGCACAAAGGCTCTATTTCAATTAAAAGAAAAACACATCCTTCAAATCTTGTAGGGTAGATCGAATCAACATTATTTAATTACTTTTAGAAATCATCACTTTGAACATTAGCGTCATAATTTTCGTAAACTGGCAAAACACTTACCTCATCAACATTACAATCGAAGCTATGTTCTAACGTTTCAATGTTCAGGTCCTCCGCGAGTCCAGTATTGAGGGCACCCATGATCTGGCCCATCACTGTGGTGGGACCCATCGCACCAGCTTGCACCATCATACCACCGTTCATTAACGCAGCATCTGATGTCGTCACCATTTGGGTTTGGCTGTTTTCTGTTAAGGGAGAAATATTGTTTTTACCATCATGAAGTCTAAGCATTACTTTTACATTTATAGCCGGTTTCACAGCTTCATAATATTAAGCTTATTTCTAAAATGATCAACAATGTATAAAATTTACGTCAAATAAGCTCAGGGAAATTAATACAGGGTGTCCCGTGGCAGATTTAGGATTTAAAATTCGAATATTTTTGCAACGGTTGCGCGGGGGACCGAGGTGGGGAGACATTTAGGCGCGGCACTAGTGCGGATTGGTCAGTCACGATGTCGCAGTGGACTGGCGCGCTTTCGCAGTCGAAGCGTATTTTGCATCTAACAAATCGTGTACTGTTGCTCGACGGAAATTTTGTTCTCAGTACAAAATTCGTCGTTTAAGTGAAGCACCAAGTGAAAGTTTGATTAGGACGTGGATCCAGAAGTTCCGTGCAACGGGTTCGACAGTTAACGAGCCACGCCCAGGTCCTAGCCGAACATCGAGGACTGCACAAAACATTGAACGCGTTGCAAGCAGCGTGCAAGAAAATCCCCGCCAGTCCGTGCGGAAGAGAGCGTCAAGTTTGCGGCTTCCAAAAACCACGCTGCACCGTATTTTAAGCTTGGATATTAAACTCCACCCTTTCAAGATCCAATTGGTGCAGGCACTTAAACCAAATGACTACAGAGTACGCAAAGAGTTTTGTGAAAACATGTTGAGCCGATTCCGAACTGTTAACACAATTTGGTTTAGTGATGAAGCTCATTTTCATTTGAATGGCTTTGTTAATAAACAAAACTGCCGCTATTGGTCGCCAAGAGGACAAAACCCGCGATTAAAACACCAACAACCATTGAATAGCCCAAAAGTAACTGTTTGGGCAGCTCTGTCTGTCAATGGAATTATTGGACCGTTTTTCTTTGAAAATTCTCGTGGAGTAACTGTTACTGTTGATGGTGATGTCTACCGCCGCATGATTCGCGAATATTTTATTCCTAAACTGAGAGAACATCCATCGAACAGCTCGCACACGTGGTTTCAACAAGATGGCGCCACGCCGCATACTGCAAGAACCACCATGAGTCTCCTTCGCGAAGAATTCCCCGGAAAATTAATAAGCCGATTTGGAGATATCTCATGGCCACCCAGATCGCCAGATCTTACCCCATTAGATTTTTTTCTATGGGGGTATTTAAAAGGAAAAGTTTACGAAAGTAACCCGACGAATCTATCGGATTTAAAAGAAAATATCGTGCGAGAAATGAACGCTATTCCTCGGTCAGTATTACAGCGCGTCGCTCAGAATACTCTAGAAAGAATCCGCGAGTGTGTACGTCGCGATGGAAAACATTTGGACGGAGTGATCTTCAAAAAGTAAAATCCGCATGTCTCGTCTTTCTTTTTATAACAAATATATGTATATTTTAAAAGCATAACCTTCTTTAATTTAATCAAGAAATCCAAAATCTGCCACGGGACACCCTGTAGTTATTGAAACCGGAACTAATATTTCCATTCTGTTTAAGATAATACACTGAAGACCTCCAGGGTATTTAAAACATTCAATTAAAGTCATATTAACTGTACCCATTATTTAAATGTTACAACCGGAAGTATTTCAGTACTGTCTGGTCGTTATCCTTATCACTAATATTCAAAACGATAAGGGAAAATGTCGGATGAAATAGGAATATAATATTCTGCGTAGTTTCTTCCTTCAATGAAGCCAGGGTCAAAAATATAATTCGATAAATAGTTTTATGAGTAAAGTAGGCTATTCTGTAAAACATTACTGTGACTCCCTAAACTTAAACATTTAAATACTTTTGTAACCAAGATATTTAAAAGCACATCATCATCGTCAAAAACGACAAGATTATAAAAAGTGTAGTAGTATCTTGAATCAATCAGGTGTTACAAATAGGTAGGTACTCTTCAAAATATAGACCTCTACTATGCCTGCTAGACATAACGTAGTGGAAGAAAATGGAAAAGGCATTTACCAAGGTTGGGCAGAAAGACCATTTTGTTGGTGTTATAGTAATGAATTTTTGTATGAATACAGCTTCACACTATACCTGTCTGCATGATATCAGCGGGGTCAGCGGGCGGCGGGGGTCGCACGAAGTGGTCGAGCGAGTGCGGGTGCGCGGGGTGCGCGGGGTTTGCGGGGAACACCGACGCGCACGCACAACTGCCGTGCGGGTGCCGCGGACACGAGTACGCATAGCGGTAACTGCCGCCGGACGACGATGACGACGTCGTTGGGACGTATCTGTACCAATTTTAATGTTCAGTACCATGTTTTTGAGTAGTGTTGAATATGTGTACTAATCCTAAATTTATGATTTGTTATTTTATTCTGAACCTACATTTTCGTGACTATGTGTAAATCTTATTATTATCTCTTTTCATAACTACAAAGTTGATTATATTTAGATGCTTTAATACCACTTGTAGACAATAACAAAATATACAAAAAAAAGATATCTGGAGGAGGATAAATAAAATCTAGTTTAGATGTAACTAAATGGGATCTTAAATATCGACCAAGATCCAGAAAATTTGAGTAAATAGAGGCATCACTAACAAGTGATGCGTTAAACTTAACGACTCCAAAAACCAATAAAGACATCCCCTTATATTCATCCCTTGATATCTCTTATCAAAACATAAATGTGGCTCAGGTATCCTGAACTTTTAAATCAGAACAGTAGGTAGTTTAAAAAAATTTCCATGTTCATTTGCCTGCCTTTCAAATTTATGCGATACTTGGTATACATTCAAAACATTTGATTGTAGTAAAAAGGTATAGGAATAATAGTTTTAAATTAAACTTGTTATTAATACCGATATTTTGAAGCTCTCCAAATTGTGATTAACTCCTCTCTTTCGGTTATTGCAAAAGGTTATTGCATTTGAATTCAGATAAAAGAACAAATATAATTCTGACATAATTAACAATTCTTTAGATTCTCCAGATTCACTGAACGTATTAAAATTATTATAATACCTATTACATTATTTGGTGAATAAAATTTGTATTAGTAACATAAAATCATAATTCTGACTAATTTAACCTTTAACTAAGCTTTCTAGTATTTAATTAAAGGCGATTTTGATGCAAACTGCGGGTAGAAGCATTAAAGGGCCAATTTTACTCGTACCTGATAAAGTCATTCAGAAGGCATTTTCATACGAATACTCTTTAAATCTTTTGAATGCTATTATCAAACTGCGTAGTAACTGCAGGCCTAATTTTAAAGCCCTAAAATTCTAAAAGCAAATACAATCTTACGTATTTAGGAAGGGATCCCCGTGTAGCTTCATTGAGTCTGCTAGAGTGCCGGCCAACTCGTCTTGCGTGAAGTCTTGAGAATAATCGTTATTTGATGTAAAATCCGATGGAGGCCCGTAATCCGTCTGCCAATCTGTTTCTGTATGTAACAGCGACGGGATTGGAGACAGGCGGCCGCACGATGAAGCATTCGAAGACGCTCTTTGACGGAAGTCCGGCGATAGCTGAAAACTGCTGCTACTGCCGCCAAAGCGAACAAGCGTTAAAAAAATTGCAACTTATTTCGATAAAATTTGACTATCATTTATATGAAATTTCGTTCTTGAATTATAGATTTTGATAAAGTCAGATTTTATCAATACAAATCACGCAAATAAATTAAATAATTGTTGGCTCAAAATAAAAACTAGACTAGACTACGTCATCTAACGTTTTCAACGTCTAAAAATATCATCTAAATCAACGATATTAAGTAGTAGGTAGCAGCATGCAAATCTAATATTCGTTTCGCAACCCTCTACCGAATGATGCGATTATCATAACGAGTTTAATGGTCAGCGCAAATATACATTTGCTCTGATCTTCCACAAAAATAAATTTCGGTCAGAGATACTTTGCTGGGTAAGAAGTAAGAAAAGAAAACTAATCACTCATAAAGTTATAAAAATGTCCGTGATATAGTAATAAAAATGAAAAATATTGGCGAAATTGCTAGCTTGGTCACATACATAACTCATTGTCTGGTTGCAAATGATAATCGACAACACAAGTCCACAAATCATCATATTGCTTTTATTCATTATTTTACTACCTACCTAGTTTCTCAACCTCTCCCAAATATGTCTAGTCATACATTTAGCCTTTAATGGTAATTTACTAATGTACATTAAAAGTCGAATTAAAATCGTAACACAAAACTTATAGTCATAACCATTAGTATTATTGGCTGAATGCCACAATTCTTTCGAACTTGTATGCAACAGTGGTTTGTATCAAAGGAAGCAACTAGTCTTGTCTCTACTAAATTTCTATTTTAAGCTTTTTGGTAGTTTGAGGTTCATTGAAAATTGTTACCTGGGAACTGGTGAATCCGGGAAAATGTCGTGACTTTCCGATATGGAGCTGCTAGGACTTGGTGTTGTATCTGCGGTGATGCCATTTCTCAACGCTTCCGGCTGTGGCCAAAGTTTAATTCTTATAATATCAGAATCATCGCATCGAAATAAAGAGGTTTAATTCACTTAACGTAACCGTTTTGTGTCGAATTTTGTGTAAAATTTTAAAACAACTCTATTCCAACTGGCTAAGCTGTGAATTGAATAAATCAGTATTCTTTTCAAAAATATTATTTGCTCATCTGATTCAGCTCGAGTAAGTTTCAGACTTATTTAAGAAATTGTTTAAAAAAAAACCCCAGCAAGGAAAATTTCGTACCTTCTTTTTAACACGCCCTCTTCTTTTTTCTGATTTGGACGTTTCCATAGATAGAGCTCGCCGTCTCACTGACTTTCCGGGTTTGGCGTCAGGGTTGATCATCCACCAAGAAGACTTGCCGGTTCCCTCATTTTGGACCCGCATAAATCGGTTGTGGAGAGATAGATTGTGTCTAATGGAATTCTGAAAAAAAATAGACTTACGTTTAAACCTTTTTTTAATAACAAATAGTAAGTTCTTGAACTTTCATTCCATATATATTATAAAATAAAAGTGAAGTATAAAAATAACAGAGACAAAATAGCCATTCGACGCTGGGCCATTTATGATTATGACCACCAATGACCACAAAACCTCTATTTTAATTTCAACTGCGATTCAAAGTTAGTAACAATAACGTGTCCTATCTCACACCGGCAATAAAATCTCGCAACTTTTTCCCGTCGAAGGAATATAAAAGCAACCACAGCAACGAATGAAGTTTAGCAATAAAATAGTCCATAAATAATTTCTCGGTGTCCTGTGAGAACTGCCACTTACTCGGGCACCGTTCGCTCCACATAAATATGTGGAATTTTTGTCTTCAAACATAAAATTCGCGGAAAAAGCCACATGTAAAACATCTAATATTTTTGGCAGTTTAGCAGGATAATTTAACAGGGACGTTATCTATCCGTGCTTTTATGGCGGAAATGGGAGGAATATATTGTAACCTGTAGGATGCAGCTTGCGAACCTATTGTACTAAAAGAGAAAAACGTCGGGCTCAATCTATACTAGACATCAAATAGCCGTTATGTGTATTGTATTCATTCTCGTGTGACTTATCTTAGTCTGATTATACGGTGCCCTCTTTTTTATTGGACAACTTTACATCTACTTACTGACCCATCCGACTGTAAAACGAACTGAGATGAATTTCATGGTGCTGTATCTTTTAGAATGTTTAATAGGAACTTCGACATAACAATGAATTAGGTACATACAACTTTTAAGAAGATGAAAAATACTCAACGTGTCATTTTTAGTTCGAGTTTAATTGAAATTGCTATTTTTTAGAATAATGTTATATGCACAAAATATTAACTGCATCCTTAAATATTCAAGGATATAATCATGTATAACAACAGTTTTTTACTGTAGGTATGACGACATTTAATATAGTTAGATGATAAACATTTCCAAATTATCATTTTAAAAGAACAATTTTGCGTCATTCTTAAACTAATATTTTTATAAGTAACAAATCTGTTATATCATAGCCTTGAGACATAGCTTAAAAAATATCAATTAATTTTAATATCAATAAGAATCAGATTCGGATTTAGTCTTCGAGTACCTACTAAGTTGGTAATAAAATAAATACAATAAAACGAAAAAAGTGTTTAAAATCTTATTTATTCATTATTATATAACTCGTCTGAACACTTTATAGCGAGCGAGTTCATGGACATAATTGGCGTGTCGCTTTTACTTAATTAAACAACTTAATCTTTACCTATTTCTACAACAAAAAAATCAGAATTATTTTGTGGCTTATGGCATGACTTGACATATGTATTTATTGCCTTAAAGATGTCTGCATGCATACCAATAATAAAGATTATTTAATAACCCTACAAAAATACATGACAAATGCCATCTTATTTGTCACGTGAACAGGATGAAAGCTACAAAGCAAGGTTACAGTTAAATTATGAAGGCAAATAACAAAGCAGAAAGTTACATGAGGCGGCAAACGTGTCAATGCGCTATCAAATGTCGCTACAGCATCCCAGAGAAGCGCGGGCGGAAAGGAGGGCGCTTTCATACTTAGAAATTTGTCTACGGCAGGATCCCTGGCGCCACTACGACCCTTATGGGGTGAATTAACCGTCTCCGTCTACGTCCCCTTTAATACGCTACCAACTTAAATTTTGTCGAATTTCTACAACTATAATCTCTTGCGTAATCTCCGACTCCGATGGCTTATGATTTCCGTGTTTTATAGCCTTCGAAATAATTCATCGTATTTTAAAACTAGTTTTCGGTGGATATAAGGACGACTGCGCTTATTGTATTAAATATTTTCTAATTCGCAGATGGTTTCTTTACTTTGTCCTAGTGGACCGTGACCGGTTCGAACCAGGTTATGATATCGGTGACACACTAATATCTTCCATACTTCCGGTTGCGATGATTTAAATAAACGTTCACAAAACTTTGTTTTGTGTTTACATCTTCAAAAGGAAAATGAAATAGCAAGGTATTCTTACATGTAAGCAACGTATCATCATATTATTAACCTTCAAGCAGAGAATATATAATAAATGTAGAACGGTAGCAATGTATTAGGCGAAGGAACGTTGAATTATTCAAGGAATAATATAAGTGCAAGTTTGGTAGACCTTCGAAATGCATTTAAATATCCCTAAGACGTTATATAAATCGTCGTGGAAAAATGATTTGCTATATTTTTTTGCGTATGAATCTTATAATGAAAAGATTCCTACAAACGGAATTTCTAAAATAAAAATGGAATGAATAAATCATAATTACCATGTAATTACCCTTTTGCACTTTACTTTTATTTCGTCTTCCCTATTCATTTACATTCACATTGAACACGCTTTCAATTATTTGGCACATAAAATAAATATAAGGAACGTTGATCTATCCTCACAACAATACGTAATATTAAAACACGCATAGTGGATCTCTCAAAATGCGTCATATTTTAACGAATGCGCATATAAAAAAATGGTGCGTAACATAAATAAATTTGGAGCGTGTGGAGATTTTTGATAAAAGGCCGCGTAACTATTAACACTAAGTTATTTAGAAAGGGAAAGTCTTAACAGGAAAGATAACAGTGCTGTTTTATTTGTACAAAAGAAAATAAATGCTTTAGGTACATAAAACATAAAATTTCCTGGTATTTTTCGTACGGATATTGGAAAACCGGAGCATTACTTTGACGTGATACTATTGCGGAAACTTTTGTTTTATTTAGTCAATTCTCATTAATATGTACAATCGGTATTAATTTAGTGAAATATTTATATAACGGCATATTTAATTGAAATATGAATAAATTCTTCATTATGGTGACACGTGAAACCACAGCTTTTACACAGCTATTTAATATGAATATTGCGTGTTGATTAGTTTGGTGTTTGATCCTAACAATTGGTAGCAAATTGCTCTTTGAAATAGCAAAATTGAAATCGTCGTGAAGTGTGAAATCAAACAATATATAATTCAAATGATTGAATCACAATGACACAATGGGGGGCGTCGGGTGGAAGGCGAGAAACGTGACAGCACTGAAAATTGGGAAGAAAATCCAGCACCGTGTCAACCGCCACTGACAAATTTAATTATTCAAGTTACCGAAACGTTAGAAAGATGACTTTTCCGAGAACCGATAACTAAGTATAAATAAATTCGTTTAATGCCACCGCAGCAAAGTTTAACTTAATAAAACATTTAAATCTTTGTAATTCAATTCTGACGAGGTTGGATTCTGACGAGCCGAACAGGACGTGTCATTGGGATCTTTTAAGGCTGCAGTCTAGCAAAATTGCGTTTTCAACAAGTTATTTGACAATTTTTTCCCGGCTAATGAAATGATAAACTGAATTTTTTTTTCTTGTTTATCAATTAGTGTTATATACGCAATGCGCGTGAATTTTTTCACATTTATAAAGTTACTTTATGTTACCTTAATCAGGCCTTCAAGATAAGTCTCTTTCCCCCAAAATCATTTCGAGCTAAGTTTGTGCACTCACTACGTTGCAACCGATTACAATTTACACAATCTGATCAGCGCATTATTATCCTTATATAGTCGTTATTAAAAACTGCTGAATACAATTGCCGAAAAACTTATGATTTTCTTAATTAGAGCGTTATAAATTCATTAAATTTCCCATTTTTTGCCTTACAAAATCGATTGATAAATACTGCTAAAAGTTATTTTTTCCATTAATTTATTCGAGTTGGTTGAAGACCAATGAGTATTAATCCTTTAAAAAAATTTTTTTTTGAATTTTGATAATTCTTTAAATATTAAAAAAATATTTAAAATAATAAGGAAAAATCCTAGCGAATTTCTTTAGTCGCGCTCCTTGGGCCGGAGCGTTCTGACGTGTGCTCTACGCTCGATTTTCCTTCATACCGAAGTGAAAGTTGCTCTACTTCATTAAATTTAATATTTTTGTTAATTGATTATTTTTATCTTAGTCTTGTGCAAATATTCGTATTTTTAAACATTTGATTTCGATATGGAAAATAAACGAAAAAAATACGTGTGTAACTACTAGAAAAAAAATTATCTTCGAACATAAAGTTAATGAAACCAAATAGATTGCAAAGGTGATTGGCAACAATTTCTTTATTTTACGGGGTGTCAGTAAAGGGATGTATATTTCTTTAAAACTAAAGTAAGCTCATAAATTTTCTTATAATATAATTTTTTTGAAGTTCCAAAAATGTTTATTTTTCGTTTGAGAAATACGAAATATAATATAAACTTGTAGTGAGAACTTGAACTTCCCAAGTTCATCCGGGGAAATCCCCATACGGGGAAAATGATTTGTTTACTCCAAAATTGATCCGAGGTGTTTTAATTTTTTCTTCTAGTCATTTTCAACGTAGCGGCATGTTGTTTGATTATTAATTTTGTAACTTAAATACAGGATGTTGGTTTTATATTCTGATCTTACAGACGCGCTGACAAATTTAGTCCACCATTTCTAGTTTAGTCTACCAACTCTAAGTACCAATATTAAAACGAATGGATTATCATCACATCATCAAAATTCAGTGGGGTTGAGAACTAAACAATCAGAAGTAACAGAGACGCGAAGAATAAAAAAAGAGGACGAAAACGATAATTCGTTGATGCTTTCCCTTTTCGACGTATTGTTAGGGTACATCACCAATCTGCAAAAAACAAAACTGATGATTCCCAATTGCTGATTAAAAATGAAAAACAAATAATAGACAACAGTGGTGAAAATTTGCTGATCACAATGAAACATCCTTCAGTGGTAGCAGATTTACTCATTTAAAATGTATCGGTGAACAGCGTAAAGGAGAGGACAGGAAAACATTATGAATGTGGATGGTGGATTGTATACAGGGTGTAATCGATAAGTATGTGCAGGCGATTATGACGTTATTATTGCAGGTATCAAAAAACTTAAAACTGATATCGAAATTACTTTACCTAATGAGCAAAATGACAATGATAACTTTTTAAAAGTATAACGAGAAATATCTAAAAAATTTACTTTATACACTCCCATATCAAAAAGGGAAAATGGGACTAGTAGAAGTTAAATGTCTAATTCCGGCAAAAGACATGAATGCGGAAGATGCGGTTAAAAAAAATTAATATTTGAAATACAATGCAAAAAATAACACTTTTGTCATAGATAAGAATCATGACTATTTTTTTCAAATTCAGGGACAACTAAACGTTGCAGAAGCAGAAGTCTGCTTATTTGCTGTTTGGACTGGAGTGAATCATTCGTTAAAAATAGAATATATATAATAGAATATCTATTGTCTACGTGACAATAGATATTCCACCCGTGCAATCAGTCAACCCGCAGGACACCTTGTGGCGGGGTGTCGGGGAGTAGCGACCCCGCGGGAACCGAGTGCTCCCGGGGGAGGCCCCTGTCTTCATCTCCGGCTCGCCTTCACCGGCCGGTCAGAGTGAAGCCTGACGAGGACAGGACCCCCACCTCTGGCTTGCCTTAACCGGCCGGCCAGAGTGGAGTCGCGAGAGCTTTTAGCTCGAAGGGTGGATGCGAAGCGTAAGTGGCGAGTGGGCACGTGATGCTGGACCCTCAGGGAGCGCGTGATCGTAGTTTAAAGTCCAGGGACGCCTCTCCACCCTTAGCTGCTCACAATATGTTGCCCCCTTGTCGCACTATTGCAGCGACTTATTTCGGGGGCCCATACAGTGAGAGGGCGAGTCACCACCTGCCAACATATTTTTACTTTCTTTTAGTAGAAAGGCAGGTGCCATAGTTTCCCATAGTCCTCAGTACCAGTCCATTTAGCATCCCAATCCATAGCCCAATCATTAAATTTCCATACCCTGCAATAGTCCTACATCGGCCGCGGACTGCCCAGGGCTGTATCTCTATAGTGCAGTCATGGGCAGGCTGCGGCTGGTGTCCCACAACACATTAAAATTCTCGAAAGGGCCTCTGCGTGTTGGATCCGTGTCCCCACGTAAGCCTTCCAAAGATCCGGGTACTGTCCTTCTGGTGGTACCCGAGTATTATGGGAATAATAATAATAATATAGCCTTTATTCAGATCACTTAATACAATGTTTTTTAAACTTATGTAAAGAACTAACATTAAAATCTTAAACTTAATAGATATGATAAAAATTTAGACTAATATTTGTTGTTTAGTTATCTTTCCTAGATCTGTTTGCCAGTCGGCAAAGGCCTCCTCCAACCTCTTCCATTCCTTTCTTTCTTGAGCCACTCTGTTCCATGTGGCTCCTGCCACTTGTCGAACGTCATCGTCCCACCTTTTCTGTGGTCGGCCTCTTTTCCTTTTACCTTTCCTAGGGTACCACCATGTCACCCTTTTGCTCCATTTGTCGTGTCCTCTTACCAGGTGACCAGCCCATCGCCATTTGAGTCTTTTGATTTTGCTTATTACATCGGTAATTTTCGTTTTGTTTCTAATGACGATTTTTTTAATTCTGTCGGACTTTTTAATGTTGAGCATGCTCCTCTCCATTGCATTCTGGCAAGTTGCCAATTTGTTTGAGGTGGCCTGATTCAAGGACCATGACTGACACCCGTACGTAAGGACAGGTAGTATGCAGGTGTTAAAAAGTTTGCTTTTTAGGTTTATATGGAGCTCTTTATCTTTCATAGCCTCTCTTAAACTCCAGTATGTTTTCCAGCCATTTGTAATTCTTCTGTCCACTTCCTTCTGCATAGGATCTTTTAGAGTTATGAGCTGCCCTAGATATACGTACTCGTCTGTATAGCTGATTTGAGTGCTTCCTAGATCTATAGTATGTTTGTACCCGTTTGTCATCACCCTAGTTTTTTCCGGATTCATTGCCAAGCCTACTCTCTCACTTTCTTTCGCAAGTTTCTTTATCATTCTGGTTAGGTCTTCTGCTGTTTTTGCCAGTAAAACTATGTCATCAGCAAATCTTAAGTGCGATAGCAGTTGACCGTCTATATTAATTCCGAGATGTTCCCAATTGAGTCTTCGGAAGATTGATTCTAGCACTGCGGAGAATAATTTCGGAGATAGAGGGTCTCCCTGCCTTACGCCTTTTTCTACTCTGAAAGGAGTACTTTTCTTTTCTAGTTGGATTCTTGCTCTGCTGCATCTATATATGTTTCTTATTAATCGAATGTACTTGTGCTCAATTCCTTGTTCTAGTAACGCTTCCCATATTTTGTCATGTTGTAGAGAATCAAATGCTTTACTATAATCAATAAACGCAATGTAGTATATGAGTTGGTATTCATTGTATTTCTCCAGAATTTGGCGCACTACGTGAATGTGGTCGATTACTGAGTAGTCTTTGCGGAATCCTGCTTGCTCTATAGGTTGGTTTTCGTCTAGGGTCCTTTCGATCCGTTTTAGGATAATTTTAGCAAAAATCTTATATACATTCGACATAAGACTAATAGGGCGATAATTTCCTATGTCATATTTATCACCTTTCTTATACAGTAGTGTTCGAGAAGGTAATCCCTGTGGGACACCTTCACTGCACTCCCGATTCGCGGTCTTAAAATGGTACTGTAGGGGTTCGTCTAAATGAAACCAGCCTTGTACTCAGATTGATCTTTATTACCACTAAAAAATGTTGAACTGAAATTAATATTATGTTCTTACAAAAAAATAACTATAGCGAGATTTAAAAACGCTTAAAATAAATTACCGCCACCTATGATTAACTTAACGAACTAATGTAACTTTATACAATCTAATGATCTGTCATGAACATACCGCCCACCAAGGACATTTATTGAGGAAATGTCCTTACAAACAAAATCCGCCCACCTTGAGGGAACATCTTTAAATATAATTATACAAACTGAAACTTACATTGTATATGAACTTAAATTTATCTTCTTACATTTTACTCGCAAACATTTTATCTACGCAACAATATCACTTTCTATAACATAACTTAACTTATACAAATACACTTTAAACATCTTCAAAAATACAATATAATATAACAATTATTCTTTCCTTAATAAAATACACAATTTGTTAACAGGTCTTTTAATAATACTTTTTTTAACTAAGATACTGACAACTCTAGTAACTTTATCGTGACCTGGATGTTTGTCTATGATTTTACCCATGATCCACCGCATCGGCGGAAGATCATCTTCCTTTATGAGGACAATATCTCCTATATTAGGCTCGCTGGTTTTGGACTTCCATTTATACCTTATCATTACATTCGACAGATATTCCTTTGACCAGCGATCCCAAAACGACTGAAACATTCTTTGAATAAGTTGCCATCTACTCAACGAACTCACGTTAGAATCTAAGTAATTATATACATCGGGTATACCTAACAAAGGACCACCGATTAAAAAATGACCCGGCGTTAGAGGTGCAGGCTCACTAGGGTCTGATGTATCGACTGTGATTGGCCTAGAATTTAAGCAAGCTTCTACCTGAGCAAGAAGAGTACTCATCTCCTCGTAAGTGAGGGTGGTTTCTCCTATGACTCGCTTGAGGTGAAACTTCGTGGATTTCACTCCCGCTTCCCAAAGTCCGCCAAAGTTAGGGCTGTGCGGAGGAATGAAATGCCACTCAGTACCATTCGCTTCCAACTGTTCACCCACCGATGAAAGTGCTGACTGGAGCTCACGGGATGCTCCCACAAAGGTAGTACCGTTGTCGCTCCAAATCTTGGCACAGTGACCTCGTCTGGAAACGAAACGTCGAAAAGCAGCTAGAAATGCTGGTGTGCTCATGTCACTTACGACCTCTAAGTGAACGGCACGAGTTGCCATACACACGAATAAACATATGTAGCCCTTGTATGAGTGGTGTCCTCGGCCTTTGGTTGTCCTTATGTTTATTGGACCAGCATAATCCACACCGCTGTGCAAAAATGGTCTAGCTGGTGTACAACGAACTGTTGGAAGTGAACCCATTAATGGAGACTGAGTGCTACCTCTTAATCGAATACACTTAACGCAACTCCTAACATGTTGTTTAACTAAAGTTCTAACCCCTATAATCCAATAGGCTGTTCTCAAATAATTAATCATCAATTGAGGCCCTCCGTGCAACGTCTTTATGTGAGCGTTTGCTATAATTAGGTGAGTTAAATGACTACTTTTAGGTAAAATAATTGGATGTTTGGTTTCATTACTTAGTTGTGACATTTCAATTCTGCCACGTATTCTGATTATACCCTTATCGTCAAGGTAAGGACATAGTGCTTTTAATGTATTCTTATTTAGTATATCACCCTTGTTCCTTAACTGTAAATATTCTTCTTTAAATATATCCCTTTGAGTAATCTTTATGCAACATTCTAATGCCTCCTCCAATTCAAAACTTTGTAAATATTTCTCTTTATTTGTTCTTCTGCGATATCCCCTTAAAAATCTTCGACAATAGGCAATAACCCGTATTAATCTTTGTAAAGATGAAAATCGTTCTAACATTGTAATCTCTCTTTCTTCTTTTACAGCAACAGTAAATGTCTTGACACTTTGTTCTAAATCTGTGCTCATTTCCTTTGGCCTATTGTACTCAATACATTTCTGCTTGAGAAACGACGGTCCTGAAAACCATATCTGATTATCCATAAGCAAATTTGGTAAGACGCCTCTTGAGGCACAATCTGCTGGATTGTCCTTAGATAAAACATGATACCATTGATTGGGTTTCATGATGGTTAAAATCTCTGATGTCCTATTTGCTATGAACGGTTTCCATCTGCTTGGATGGCTATTCAACCATGCCAATACAACTGTGGAATCAGTCCAAGCCGTTATATTGTTCTTAGAAATGTTAAGTACATCTGCTGCTTCTGCAAGCAACCTAGATACCAGAAGCGCACCGCACAATTCCAAACGAGGAATGCTTATCTGTTTGACGGGTGCTACTCGCGTTCTGGCAACCAGCAACGAAACCGTTACTCCACCTTCGGCATCGATTATGCGAAGGTAGATTACCGCCGCATAAGCACCTTTAGATGCATCGCTGAAACCATGAAGCTCCAGTCGATCGTTCAACCTTGTACCCAGCCATCGAGGAATCCGAATTCTGGTAAGTTGGGGCAACTGACTACGGTAAGCATTCCATTCCTCCATCATTTCTGCATTCACCTTATCGTCCCATCCTACTCCTGCTACCCACAGTTTTTGTATAAAAACCTTGGCAATGACCACACTAGGAGCTAACCAGCCTAGTGGATCGAACAAACGAGCTATTTCCGAAATAATTGACCTTTTAGTTTCAGGTGCAGTCGTCGACATTGAGATATTCACCGAGTACTGGAAGTTATCTTCGCTGCGGTTCCAGGTAAGTCCTAAGATTTTTATTGTACTATCAAGCTTAATATTAAAATTTTCCTTTTCTTCATTATTTATGATTCCCGTATGTAGTGTTTGTTCTATATTTTCATTCCCTTCAATTGACCTGATCCTTTCCAATATTTCCTTATTATTACTATTCCATTTTTGTAACACGAATCCACCCTTTCCTAATAATTCTTTCATTTCCTTGTAAATTCTAATTCCTTCTTCAACACTTTCTGACCCTGTCATTAAATCATCCATATAAAAACAATTTAGAATTTTATCTGAGGCGACGGGGTAGTTTTCTCCCTCGTCATAAGCAACTTGATGTAGCGTTCTAACTGCTTGATATGGTGCAGATGCTGTTCCAAAGGTAACCGTTATAAGTTCATAATCTTTAATATTCTTATCAGGACTCTCGCGCCAAAGGATCCGCTGAAACATCGCATCATCTTCTGATATGAGGACTTGACGGTACATCTTAATAATGTCCGCGACTAATCCAATAGGATGTAATCTCCATCTTAAAATTGTGTGTCTGAGGTCTGCTTGTAACGTGGGTCCGATCATTAACGTATCATTCAAAGATATTCCATTGCTATTTTTTTCAGATGCGTTGAAAACCACACGTACCTTGGTTGTACTTTTGTCGTTTCTTACGACCGCGTGGTGAGGTAAGTATACTGCTTCATTCTTTTTATTATCGTTGTCCTTAACCTGCCTCATGTGTCCTAACCGTAAGTATTCATTAATAACTTCTGTGTATTTTTCTTTCAAATCCTTGTCCTTTTCTAATCTTCTTTCTAATGCTTTAAATCTTTTTTCAGCTATTGCACGTGAGTTACCAGCCGTACAAGGAGGATCCTCGTCACGAAACGGTAACTTAACTATATATCTACCACTAGCATCTCTTGTAGTGGTTTTTGTATAGAACTCTTCACACTTTGTTTCTTCCGGTGAGTATAACTTTTTTGTACTATATTTTTCTTCTATTTCCCAAAACTTTTTCAAAATTTCATCATCTTCATTTTGAATATGTAAATGCATTGCTCTAATATTATTTGATCTATTATTTTCAGATTCGATAGCTCCCGATAGTACCCAGCCGAAGGTAGTGTTCTGGGCCACTAGAGCCCCCGAAGAATTTTTCAGTATACCTTCCAGGATGATACTACCGTATACGTCAGCACCCAATAGAACATCTATTTTATTGGGAGTGTTGAACTCAGGATCTGCCAGTTTACTATCGCTTAAACTTAACCAGTCGAAGGAACTTGTACTAAGATCCTTCTCTGGTAAGTAGGCAGTAATATTTTTTAATACATATGCATTCAACCTTAGGCTAAATTCAGAATTTAACCGGGATTGAATCTTTAAATGTACCATGTATTTTATCATGGTTGAACTATGACCTAGACCTGAAACAGAGCCCTTAATTGGGATCTTCTTCAGTCTCAAAAGTTGAACTGTGGCCTCTGTAATGAAACAAGCCTGTGACCCTTGGTCAAGTAACGCACGTACCGTTAGGTAGTGACCCATTTTGGACTCGGCTTTTATTAGCGCTGTGGCTAATAAAACCTGTCTTGGTTTAGAAACCTCGCCTGAAGAAAAACATGAAACTATTGGATCAGTACTAATAGGCGCATTAGTACTTCCATGATCATGCTTCTTCAAGGTGGGTTGACCTTTATGCTCAGCCTCTCCTGAAGGATGAAGCAAAGAATGATGCCGCTTTTGACAGAGTCTACATGAAGTAGGCTTCTTACATTCATAGACTATGTGATTACTACCCAGACAATTAAAACAGATTTTATTTTTAGCTACAAAATCGCGTCTGTTTTCCAAAGTTTGTTTAGCAAACTTTTTACAAAAACAGAGCTTATGCGATTCTGTGCAAAACTCACAACTTAAATTTGGAGTCGACGCGATCAACGCTCGTGGTTTATGCGCCGCTGTACTATTCGACTGATACCCAGGTGACCTTTTTGGTTCTACACACTCTAACGCACGAAAACGGTTCTCAATAAACGACTTAAATTGTTCAAAAGATGGCAATTCATTTTTAGAATTATTACTAGATATATTTAATTCCCATTGCTTTCGCGTTTCTGTATCTAATTTAAATGTAACAATATGTATAATAATAACATCCCAGGTGCTTACATCTATGTCTAAATTTTTGAGAGCATTTAAACAATCACAAGTAGTGTCTAGTAATTCTTTTAATAATGCAGCCGATTCCACATTCATACGTTTTTGACTAAACAGTCTCTGCAGGATGCAATTGCACAGATACTTCCTGTTACTATATCTTTGCAGCAACAGCTGCCAACATGGCTCATAATTTGCATCGGTGATGGGCGTTTGCCTAATCAACTGCTCCGCTTCACCAGTCAAGTGACCCTTTAAGTAGTGGAGTTTTTGGACATTGTCCAATGATTTATTTTTGTGAACTAACGATTGGAATAAGTCTGAAAAGGTTGTCCACTCCGAATACTTACCCGAGAAGACTGGTATACTAATTTTGGGCAACTTGACTGGTGGATCGGAGGAGTTCGGTCTATGATTATCCTGATAGTTTTCCCTAAAGCCACCCAATGCTGCCCTCAATAAAGTTTTATATGTAATATAAACGTCTTCGGTGTTATCGTAAATATCTCTTATTTTTTGTTCGATGGTGTCAAAATCAAAATTTTCGAATAATTTCGTGTTAATGTCGGAAAACTTCCCCCAATCCTTTTCCAAGAGCTCCAATCTCGCTTCGACGTATTCTCGAGTTACTCTCTCCTTGGGACTTTTTTTAAAATTGACTAAGCTTTTCCCTATTACATTTTGCAAACTTTTTAAGGTATTTATGGAACCTTCCATGGCTGCTTTACGCCACCTTATGCTTACCACTGATGCTTCAATTTGTCCTTGCTGCTCCACGCCGCCTGGCTGCTTCAAGTTGTCCTTGCTGCTCCACGCCGCCCTGGCTGCTCCAAGTTATCCTTGCTGCTCCACGCCGCCTGGCTGCTCCACGCCGCCCTGGCTGCTCCAAGTTGTTCTTGCTGCTTCACGCCACCTGGCTGCTCCACGCCGCCCTGGCTGCTCCAAGTTGTTCTTGCTGCTTCACGCCGCCTGGCTGCTCCACGCTGCCCCGGCTGCCCTTGACTGGTCTTCTCCGCCTGGTGTTCTTGCTGTCTTCTTTTGCACTCGCGCGTACTTTCGACAGCGATCCACTGCCCCTTTCTAGTACGATTGACCGTATGATCCGGCTCGAAGGACCAATGTTCGAGAAGGTAATCCCTGTGGGACACCTTCACTGCACTCCCGATTCGCGGTCTTAAAATGGTACTGTAGGGGTTCGTCTAAATGAAACCAGCCTTGTACTCAGATTGATCTTTATTACCACTAAAAAATGTTGAACTGAAATTAATATTATGTTCTTACAAAAAAATAACTATAGCGAGATTTAAAAACGCTTAAAATAAATTACCGCCACCTATGATTAACTTAACGAACTAATGTAACTTTATACAATCTAATGATCTGTCATGAACACAGTAGGATGATGTGAGACTTGGTCCATTGCTGGGGGATGGTTTCTGTATTCAAGATATCATTGAACATATCTGTGAGGATAGGTAGCAGGATCTCTTTGCTATATCTTAAAATTTCATTGCTTATGCCGTCGGGCCCGGGTGCTTTCTCACTCTTTTGGGTATCGATAGCCTTACTGACTTCTGCTTGGAGAATACTAGGGGTGTTCGAGGTCTCCACTAGATTGATTTCGGCTTGTGTAGTGTTGTTTTGGTAAAGTTTTTTGTAGTATGATGTAGCTGTTTTTAGAATGTCAATTCTGTGATGATCGAATTTTCCTCGGTCGTCTTTCATTTTTACAATCCAGTTCTTCGTGCCAGTCAATTCTTTGAGTGCTTTTTTAGTTCCACCGGTTTTCAGTATGTAATTTTCTATCGTTTGCATCCTTCGTTGTTTTCTATCCTTTCTAATACTTTCATTGATATCTTTGCTGATTTTGGCTAATTTCTGTCTTCTATTTTGAGTACTTCTTTCGTTAATAAGGTGATTTCTTTCTTCTAGGAGTTTTATAGTGGCTGTTGATAGTATTCCTTTTGAATCAATTTTAGTATCTGCTGTGAGTTTAGTTTGGGTTTTGATAATATTCTCTATATAATTGTATTTATCCTGGGTTTTTAATTCCTTAGTATTCTCTTTGAAGTCTTTTAGTTCAGCTCTTAGGGCTGTTGTTATTTGCTCCAATTGCTATTCGTTGAGTTTTGCGTTTCTTGAGTCTTGTCTCGGTCTAATCTTCTTTGGTTGATTTATTTTGAGCTCAGTTCTAAGTAGCCTATGGTTGGTATTGAAATTAAATCTTTTAATGACAGTAAAGTTTGTGAAGTAGCTGTTTCTGTTGGTCATAATGAAATCAATTTCATTTTTTGTTTTACCATCCGGCGAGATCCAGGTCCACATGCTCTTTCGGTTCTTCTTGAACATAGTATTTAAGATTGTTAACTTGTTTTCTAGCGCGAAGTTTGTAATTTTTTCCCCATTTCTGCTTCTAGTCTTGTTACTATATGAAAATTGTCCTAGTATTACGTTTTCTCCTGGGCGTCTTGCTCCAATTTGGCCATTGAAGTCACCCATGACTATAAGGTTTTTATGGGTATGCTCTTGAATGGCTTCGTTTAAATTATGGTAAAAGTTATTTATCGTTTCTAAATTTGATTGCTCTGTAGGTGAATATATTTGTACAATAGACCACGGTTTTTTATATCCTGGTAGTTTCAAGTTCATAATCGCTATCCGTTCTGAGATTCCGATGAATTCTTCCACGTATTGTTTTAAGTATTGTTTAATAATAAATCGGCGGAAGCTAGTCAGAAATAAATATCTTTTGTTTTCATTTGCGTATTTTTCTATTTTATAATTTTTTAACACAAACATTACATTTTTTTTATTAAATACAAAATTTGTTTATCCGTTTTATTAGTTAAACTGAACAACTTTCACTCAGAAACTTAGGTCGAAAAAAATGTATAGAGTTATGCATTTTGTATGGAAAGCTTATTTTTTTTTATATTTCGTCCAAATTTCTTTGTAAAAGTTGATCAGTTATATAAACATGAAGTTGAAGATATCAATAGAAAGTATTCGCAAATTTTGTGTACTGATAAAAAAAAAATCACCCGGTGTAATTTTCACGAAAATTGTTTCAAATTGTCATTTTTGGTACTTATTACGAATATTAAATTATACGAATGATTTAATTTTTAAAAATTAAGTGGAGCAACTTTCCCTTAGTACATTTGTATTATTTACATATAGGATGACAGGATGCATTTGTTTGCACTACTAGACCAAGCCCTTAATACTTACCTGGGGTTTTACTAACTTTCACTTATTTCCTTGAAATTTTCACGCTGTTAGGGCAAGCCCTAATTAGGGCTATCACAAACCTTATATAAATAACTATTGGTATTTTATTAATGTTTGTTTCTTATCACTATAATTTTATTTTTCATAGCTATTATATAAGTCTTAGTCTATGTGAGTTGAAAACAGAAAGAAAAAAAAGCTATTTGAGAGTTTATTATGTAGAAAGAACAAAATACAGATGTGTCATTGAAAAAAAAGGATATTCATTTTTAAATATCTTTGAGTGTAATAATATATCATTACATTGTATGTTGCAAAGCCGGTTATTAAGCAATTATTTTATACACATAATTTTAATCCAATCTTTAAGTGGATTACCAAAAAGAAACACAATCTTCCATTTCATAATTAAAACATCACGTCAATCAATACGTAGGTACTTATATAGAGTAAGTACGTAAGAGTTTAATTTTATATCAATAATAATAATTAATTATTTTTATTACTGTACTATCTAACTAGATTTTTTTTTCAAAATAAAACCAATATCAATAATGTTTTAAAACATAATCAATTCAGAATATCATTTTTTCATTACCCTCGCTGATAGTTTTATTAGTCACAATTACCGTGTTATAATATAAAAAAATCATTTTGAAACTAGGACACCTCACATACCTATCTATAAATATACAAAATCGTGAAGATATTTCAAATTCGTATCGCAATTTCAGCAAGTACCTGCCTCCCGCTAATTACAAAGGCGATAAAAAGAAACTTCAGCCAGTTAGTTCAGAGAAGCAGTTGAATTGTTGGCGAGTGCCCAGATCTAAATTCGACAATCGTTGCTCTTGACCCCGCCTAAGAAGCTTAACAGTGTGCCAATACGAATCGCTATTATGATATAGATGTGCTAAACCACCGGTTTCCGTATTCTCTATTTCATAATGCAACTTGTATTATTTTGTAAGAACAATATAACAATTATATTTTTATCAATTTTACATGGAATTGTAAAATCGAACTTCAATACAGTATTGCATCATATGAAGCGTACTGTAAATTAATTATATTACTTCTGTGCTTTGCAATATAAAATCGGAAATGCATTTTATAAAGAACGTTTCAGTTTTAATCAAATCGGACAGAGCACTGGTATGTCCGTATGAAATTCCTTTTTAGTATTCCATTGTTATACGTACAAAGCAAAAAGCCTCAATAAAAAGTAAACATTTTCGTAGCATTGTAGTACTTCATTAATATCATTTCATTTAGCGTTTTTTTTTTTCAAGTATGTTCTTAAATTTTTGCATCGCAAATGCACCTCAAAAGAATATTTTCAATTTAATCAAATGAGGCTGGCATGACTGTATGAAATTCCTTTTAGTATTCCATTGTAAGTGAATGACGATGGAAAATTAAAACATTTCATTTTCATAATAACTATCGATGCCTAAGTGAGGATGAATAAAGGATTTTTTAAAACCGAGGGGAGATCTATTTTCATCGTAACGAAACGCAAACACCTTTTCAATCCTTCAATAGGCCCGCCGAGA
Organism: Colias philodice; assembly: GCF_061535455.1. Lineage (NCBI taxonomy): Eukaryota > Metazoa > Arthropoda > Insecta > Lepidoptera > Pieridae > Colias > Colias philodice. The sequence goes on along the minus strand of NC_143095.1, from coordinate 5,319,956 downwards.
GGAGAGCCCGCGACCAACTAGCGGTGGCAGTTTCGGAGGGTACAATATAAAAATATCACGATCGTCTCACAAAAGCATCGCGAATGTTTGCAAGGAACAAGATTAATCGTATCTACGTCGGAAGACGTATCCGCGGCCGGCACCTTCGACGTTGCACAAAAATTAATCATTTTAACGCGGTATTGTCATGCCGTCGCCCACTCGTGCAAACTGCTCCCTAATTAAATTACAATTAGGCTACCGTTTGACAGATTACTTGCAAATATTTCATTTTTAAAATAACAATTTTTAATTTCATTCGTATTTCAACCGCATCTTTTTTATAATCGTAATCGGGGACGTCGCGTGACGCAGAATTACACGAAGCTTTCAGAAAGTGTAATGTAATCTCAGCCATCGTTTCCATAAACCTAATGGCAAAGTATCACAAAACTTACATATCGCTGTTATAACAACCCAAGTTGGCATATTTGTTACTCCCTCAGTCAGCATATTCACGTCGAATGACCGCCAATTTATGTGAAAACTTCCACACATGACCTATCTGTAAGTTTTTACTCGTCAAACGGCGCGCGCTGTAGTGATGTATACCAAGGTAAATATGCCAGGTTAAAGTTTTCACGTGAAAGTTTATGGTTTCGAACGGCAATGTGTCAATTCAGCGATTGAAATATGGCGACAGAGTTGCGTAGAATGGGTGGCGGACGACGCCGCCGCTTCCGCGCTCGGTGACGTGATGCATCGTGTGAGCTTGCATTTATATTCAGGGCCGTTCGTATATCAAACGCCAAATTTGAGTTTCGAACGTACTAAATTTTATCTGCACAAAAATTGGGCACCCTGACAGATAGGTAGTGTGCAACGAGATAGTGGGTCAATCACCTCGTAATGTCGTCGCTTGCGTTCATCGATCTTGCGTCGATAAATGATGGAGGTGTATGCGTACTGCCGAATGCCGACAGCGTGATATAACGAATGTAAGCGATTTATCACAATATTTAAGACCGGTAGGTGGTCGTGCCGACCCGTACTTCATGAGGATCAGTAAAATATCCCACTTAGCGAATTGCGGTAAATGTCATAATTATTTCTACGGGAGCTTTTTATTTTTTATTGCATGATAAATCATCTGTATCAATTTTATTCCGTAGGATACTTCATTGATATAAAAACTGTTAAACAGGTCCTCTAATAAATATAATTGTAAATTAGTTTCCTCAATAAAGAACTATGAATATGGCAACTGACGCTAGATTAACTAATTTAATCATAACTTTATCACAAGCATGGTTTACCTTAATAAAAAAATATTCCCTAAATCTTCCTGTTATATGACATATCACCGATAAATGGACGGAACCTCTAGTGGACTCACTTCCCGTCGTCGGAACCGTGAATGATGAAAGCGCCCGGCCCGTAAAGATTTGTCTATTTTATGTCTTTATTCTACTGTAAGAGTAATGTAACAATAATTGCTGTACCATATACGGAATCCAGACCAAAATTTCGTAAATTTGTGATTTAATTTCTTGCGTAAGTTCTCCAATGTGTAAATTAATAAAGATAGAGTAATTATTATAAATATAATATGTTACATTCACAATTTTAATATTCTTAATATTATTTATAATTGATTTACACAGCAATTGTAATCAATTTTATAATATCGTATTAATCTTAATGCACGAATTCAATTATCTGATTTTGCCATTCGTAAAAAGATAACAAAACAATAAGACAATATCATGACTGATTTGAAGATAGTCCGGAAAATTGGCTATATCGGGCAGTTTATTCAGATAGCAAAAAAGCTTATTTAAAAAGTAAGTTTATTACATATTCACATACGTTGAAATGTAGTATTCGTGTCGTTAGGTAGGCGTCCGCGCGTCGCGTCGGCAGGTATGTCGGCGGCGCCACATCAGCTTCTGCCAGATTAATGGATCATTCCCCCTCCCCTCCAACACCACCCACACATTCACAAAACTACTCATTGACGTATCCCATAACATTTATTTAATCGCAGCTCGCAATTATACCCCTATTAAATCACTCACATTAACGATCATACCCGAAGTGACGCGACCTTCAATCTCAACAAGTAGCGAACTTACATTTATGCTCGATAAAACACTTCGAAACTGCTCCTCGTAAATCACGAAGACATCGAAAGTTAGCCGCCGAGTACTTAAAGTTTAACGGACAATAATAACTGGCGATGAAAAAAAGATACGGCCTCCGTTTTCGAGGCATAAAAAGTAATGTGTGTAATAGTGTCAGGAAAGGGCTAGGTTATTGAAGTTTGAGGGATGCTGTAATGAAGCTCGGAACAATCGATAAATTTGAATGTTCTTCGGCGCCGCCCTGCGACTTGCAACTTTTTCGGTAGCGAGGGAAAGCGCGCCAACGCGACGCCACCTTCAGGGCTTACCACAGCGAATGCGAAACTATATGCTGGCATGCTTCTTTTGTGAATACCGTTCTATATAACCACCCTTTTATTACTAAATAAAATGATATAAAATAATTTATGCATAATTTGATTGCATTCTTTATTAAACATTTTATTTCTGCATATAATATAGAAGAATAATTTTTTAAAACCTTTGGTTTTCCTTGAATAAATATTCCATAGATACTTAATACTTATTCTCTTGATGGTTAAAATTGTATTCAAAAAGTATATGTAGGCAAATTTAATATTATTGTAAACGTATTACGTATCATAATATTTTTAAAACGTAAACAAATAATTAAATTAAAAACTGAATATAACGTAAACGTAACGAAGTGTGCGCACACCTTTGTGTTAAAGGTATAATAATTGCATAGTTGTGATCACAGACATGTAATACATGTCTGTGGTTGTGATAATACCTTGATTAACAGAGAATAAACGGTTTCAATTAAAATCCATTAACTATAGTTATGATTTTTTACATGTATGCAAACGTTTAATACTTATCTAATGATCACGCTTTACTTCTATGTCATATAATTTTATAGGTACTTCAAGAAGTTCTTTGTAAAACTAGGATGGCTATAATCTCAAAAGTTAGAATGACATAGTTTTGTAAGAAAGTCACAATATTACAAATGAAGGTACAGATTTATTGTCTCTGGCACTATTTCAAGGGGTAATTGAACTAAAATACTTCGGAATACGTAGGATTTTATAACTTCAGTTAACATCTTTACGAGTAGGTTCGAAGTTTCGTTTTACGTTAATTAATTTGAAATTCATTTATCCTTTCGTAAATTACAATTACTTCGTTTATTTATTAATTTTCAGCAACCTAAATAAGTTTAAAACAAAGGGAATAAGCCCAGAAAACTTGAGTAAATAAAACATAGCTGTTTACATAGAAATACTTATTTTGAAGCCGGTATATCGGTCTCAAGAATAATAATATTATTTTGTTTAGAGTTCTGTTTAACCTCTGGTGAGGCCCTATTATCAAAGTAGCAGCTTCGATACGGTCGAGATGCATTTAAATTTCTTTGGCGCCTTTATAATAATTATCTCATGACCAATTTTATTCCTTGTAAATCAAAATAGAAGTGAAAATGTGATACAGAAAAGCAGTATGAAAAAGTGATAGTACAATAATTATCTTTTATTATTAGGATTTACGTTTCACAAAACGTTTCGCGAGAACATTTCATAAATAGATGCAAGCTGCAACTGAAAAGGTAAATCGATAAATTATTTTGTAAGTGATACCTGCTAGTATGAAAATTATGAAACTTGAGTAATTTTATATAGGTTCTGAAGAATTTTCATTCTTTAGAATTTTATTCGCAAATGTTATCAAACGTAAATAAATAAAATACATATGTAAATAAAAATGCTCGGGTTGAATTATTTTTCGAACTCGCACCATACATGGAGATTGTAATTCTGATGAAAGGATTACATAAGCGTAAGTGAAACAAGGATAAACTTCTGCATGAATAGAATAGTCGTAACAAACTTAGCACTCTCAATAAATTACAAATTCCCTCAAAAGAGAATGGATTAAATGTAGTTCGTGGAGTAGCCAGCCGAGAAGCGGGGAAACTTTCAATTTTTATGACAAATTCAATTAGGACAAGATTTATATACGCTCTTGTTGTAGATATATATTACCAACAAAGTTAAGAAAGTGTAGGAATCGTTCCTCAACTTGAATCTTTAATAGGAAAGTTTTTTATTTATGAGTATGTTCATTCATACGACATAACAGGTGAAAATATAGCGTCATAGGAAAAACGGCATTATTTTCGATACGTTATATAAATCGTCGTCACATAAATCAATTGACATCGTGTAATATTCAATCGATAGTTCTTCAGCAGGAAGGAAAGATAATGAGGACAAAATATGTGGTTGACCGCCGTCAGGCAGGGCCGTCACTCACGAGTCACGGCAGACATGGCACACGAAATCTCATTATCGATAGAGATCTCGCGACATCGGTGGACAATAAAACGGTACCATCATATCTAAAACTTTGCGCCATAATGAAGCGTATGGGGCGAATGGTTTACGACAGACGCCGGCGAATCTTTATTGGGAGAGCACCAATTTAGATAAAAGGAAAGAGCTTTCGTTCTGTAACATCAGAGATAGCAGTCTTAACTATCGCCAAGTTAGCGGTAGTTAATCCGGCGGGTTCTCAGATAAATCAACAGTGGAAAGCAATAAATTCGGCCGGCTACGGTAATAGGTGAAAACTATTAGGTTTCGTGTAATTTAGATGCTGAGAGAAAAAATATGAAGGCCGGCGAGGCGCCAGTGCGAATTATTTAACTTAGTTATAACTTATAAGGAATATTCGTAGCAATCTTTTCGATTTCCATGAAAACAATGTTGTCTGATAAATTACATTTTATACAATTGTGATCTCATATTATCAAGACTGTTGTTTAGATGTCTCTATTATATTAATTAGTGACAGCTACGGGGAGCACCTTTAAACATTAGAGATAAAAGGACAGAACAATATTTTATTTTTCAAAGCGAAAACAATAAAGTTTAAACGTACTATAAGTAAAACTTTTTCTCTTATTCTCTGAATTAAATGCTTCACTACACATTACTTAATTATACGAGTATCAATAAGTACATTAAAATTAAGAACTAAAACGTATTCTGGGTTTCTTTAAAAATAATTAAAATTAATCGTAAAATAAACTTCTATAATATATTATGTACATCTACAGTTATTGTATCGGGTCTGAACAATATCCCATGGCGAGAGCGGTCTAATCCGAGGGAATTTAAGTGGATTTAGCCAAATCGACATCTCCTTTCTTAGCTTGTTATCTCATATCCTAAAAGTTTAAAACGCAGGAGCCATCCGAACGAGAACTTATTAACTCGACGCGATCGTCCCGTGGAAAATGCTCGAACACTAAAACGTTACAAGAGGGGAAACTTTCGACAAACTGCAAAAAGAAACAGCGAACTTTTTAAAATAACGCTAAATGCATAACGCTCTTTATCGGATAAAAGGTTTCAGCTTGTTAACTATAATGACGGAGGCTGGATTTTTAATAGTTAAACTACATTAAATACATTTAAATGTACAAAATTCTGTGCATATGAAATCGCAATACTATTTCTATATTGTTCTCTTTAGAACTATCGCATACAAATATAGTATCTACCCGGAAGATTAATCACGCACTTCACTATCAAATCAAAGAAAAAGTCATTATTATAACTTACATAATAATTTTTATCTGCATAATGAATATAAATTACTTTTTAAATTATCAGTGCCGAAATTACGGTTTTATCATAACATATATTATTATAAGTTCTACTGATCTATATACCATCATGTATATTATAATCTTTTAATGTTCAAAGTTCAAACATATAACTTTCTTTTTTATTTTTACGGGACGCAGTTTTTGAAACTACCGAACCGATTTTTTCACTAATAGTAATCGTTACTGTCACAAGTAAAAAATTCTTAATCTGTTTCACACACTGCTGGTGTTTAGATGTTAATTCACATTTTATTTTATTTTAATACATACCTACTATCTATAAAATTTATTTTTTATAGTTGGTGAAGTGTTAACTTCACTTTTTATTAGGGTTCCGTAGCCAAAATGGCAAAAACGGAACCCTTATAGTTTCGTCATGTCCGTCTGTCCGTCTGTCCGTCTGTCCGTCTGTCACAGCCGATTTACTCGGAAACTATAAGTACTACAGTGATGAAATTTGATGGGAATATGTGTTGTATGAACCGCTACAAAAATATGACACTAAATAGTAAAAAAAAGAATTGGGGGTGGGGCCCCCCATACATGTAACTGAGGGATGAAATTTTTTTTTTCGATGTACATACCCGTGTGGGGTATCAATGGAAAGGTCTTTTAAAATGATATAAAGTTTTCTAAAAAACATTTTTCTTAAAGTGAACGGTTTTTGAGATATCAGCTCTCAAAGTCGTAAAAAGTATGTCCCCCCCCCTCTATTTTTATAACTACGGGGTATAAAATTCTAAAAAAAATAGAGGTGATGCATGCTAATTAACTCTTTCAACGATTTTTGGTTTGATCAAAGTATCTCTTATAGTTTTTGAGATAGGTTGATTTAACTGTAATTTATTATATTTGCTGCTACGGAACCCTTTGTGCGCGAGCCCGACTCGCACTTGGCCGGTTTTTATAATTACAAAGGCAGCTAAATAGCGTTTGTCGCACATCCATACTTTTATATTTAATATTACCATCAGGCTGTAATTAAAACGCAATTACATGTTATTTATTTATTTATTTATTTATTTATATACAACCATTCCTACCATTACAGTTACCCAATGCGATAGGGAGGTCAAATTTACAATACAATTTATTCATTAATACAAAAAAATATAACATTAATTAAGATTATAATATACAACCGCTACAATTATGTTTGATTGATTTGAATTATGTTATAAAATTGTTATAAGATAATTGTTATCTAGTCTCTCTAAAATAACGTAAAAAGCTCTATTATATTTTTTAAGTGTATAAAATGCAATGTATCAATGTGAAGTTTTGTTTAACATTGATTTATAGCACAGGAAGCGCAGTCATAAAACAATAAACAGCGTGTAAATTTCATGTTACGCGGAACGTGTGCGAATTTAGAAAAAAGTTTATTTTTTACAACACCATACGATTTGTGATAGTTATGGATTTTTTAATGGTTGTGGTATCGTAAAAATATCCGTTTCATGTTTGACAAATTATAGAAAGAGACCGATTCCTTCATTAATGATACGCGCCTACATTACATTTTTGTTTTTATTTTTATAGAGGGAGAGTGCCGCTGTGGACAAAACTGATGCGAGTACATTATTTATAAAAAAATATTGAAAAATCTGATATATGATTACAAAAAACCCAGTGCAGCGAACTCATTACATTGTGAATTTTACTCATACTTAAATGCCGGCAAATTTCAAAAGCCCTTCCGTTTTACTCAGTATGCATTATTGAAAAGTTAATTGACGTAGATTTCATTGACGTAGGACTGCTGTCCTTCATTTATACATGAACTGATATGAAGCATACATATGTAAAAAAATATATTGAATATTCAATAAAATACTAAATACCTTTGTTTTTACATCACTCCTTCAAAGATACCTATATTATGTAATTTAACTATTATATATTGTTAACTGATGTCTTATTCTTATTACTTTGTAAGGTAAAAAATTAAAAATAGTAAAATTCAAGCGAACATTCGCATTAGGCGCGGGTCAAACACAAGCGGCGCGGGCGCGGGCGTGCCATAAGCGCACCTCTTGAATCTGTTTTGCACCACGTCCTTCTTATACATTTTGTATGAAAGAATTTTGGAAAGGCGACGAGGCGGCACGCCACGGTTGCGCCGCGGGCGTACCGCAGGCGCGCTTCCCCCATCGCATCCAAATAGAGGTCAATTCACGGTCATACACAATCAAAAACAAATCGGGTGGTAGGAGACGGTAGCCTGTCAGTCAAAAATGTGTTCTCTCTGTGTGGAATTATATATAAGCTGCTATTACATACCCTTCTTCGTTTTGTTTTTAAAGGTGAATTGAATTAATCGATGAAATGATTTACACAGGTGATGGCAGTAGGGAAAGTGAAAATGAAGAAGAGCATAATGAAAGTTCCCATGTATTTACAATGTCAGAAATAAAGATAATCCTGATTTTGATTGTGTTTTTTATTTATTTGTAATTGTAATAATATTGTGGAATGATCAGTACTGTAAATACTTTTGAACTGAGATTTTAATGATAAGATTTATATGGTTTAAATGTAAACCTGTGTTTGAAAACCATATTTTATCTATACTAATATTATAAAGAGGAAAGGTTTGTATGTATGTATGTATGTATGTATGTATGTATGGTTTTCACGCATAAACTAGGTACTGGACCGATTTTGATGAAATTTGGCACAGATAATCTTTAGACCCTGAGAAAGAACATAGGCTACCTTTTATTGCGAAATATGTACCACGGGCGAAGCCGGGGCGGACCGCTAGTACAATATAAATTTTGTGTTATTTTAACCTTCTTTTCTTCCATGATCCATCATTACACCAGTACTACTTTAAAATTACTTTAAAAGTACTATAAAATTTTCCAAGTAAATTCCAACATTTCCAACAAAGATATATTTGCAATCGTGGGGTTATCCTCGCTATTTACTTACAAGGAATTATCAAAACAAAATCGTTACTTTCAAATTAATGTTAATCTCTTTTAGCACAAAAAACATTACTAAATTATGCATGAAGAAAATGCATTTAACCACTCTATATAAATATCATTTTCGGACGCCAACAGCGCGCCCGAGGCGCGCCGGCAGGTGCGCCCGCGGTGCGCCCGATGCGCGCCGCGCCGCTTGTATATGTCCCGCGCCTTAATATTTGAAATGAACGACCTTGACTCGATCGTGATACGATGCGCAATATCTCGCCGTTTATCATGAAGCAATTTTAGGCGCACTAGTGTATTACATCCTTTATTTTACGCAATACTAGCTTTCTGCCCACGTCTTCGTCCGCTTTATATACTAAAACCTTCCTTGAGAGCCACTCTATCAATTAAAAAAAACTATTTCAAAATATTTTACGTAATTTTAAAGATCTAAGCATACAGACACACAGCCGGCGGAAAGCGGCTTTGTTTTATGCTTGTTAGTGATAACTGATAAGTGATTGTTTAGCTTTTTTATAGTTACGATATAATTAATGTACAAGTTTACAATATAAAGTAGGTATACCAGTAAGTTCGACACGCCCATTTTATTGTACGTAATATGAAGACGTCATGTACCTAATATACCTTCAACTTAAAAATAGCTGTAGACATAATTATTCGTCGAAAAACAAAGGCTGGATAGTTGAATATTCCATTGATAAGATTCGGTAAGTGTACATATTGTGTACTTAAGTATGAACTTTATTCGATGTAGAGATAAAAAATATGGGGAAGAGTATCCGTTTATGTACTTATGCGTTTATTGGCATTTGCTTCAGTTGAAACACGCACCTCTTGGCTGGTGAATGTTTAATAACTGTAATTACTCAGGAGACCCGCTGTGGAATTTATATAAATAATAATTTAGCAACAATGTAACAAGTAATAAAGCAAATTCATTAACTATAAAGATCAAAAAACAGATAGTGAGGTGGTGTAAAAAATTTGCTTTTTGTCGTTTCAAATATCTGAGGAATTTACAAATACATACATTAATACATACGTTATTAACTTACAGTTTAAATAGGTAATAAAAACGAATTTAAAGATATTATATTGGTCGGAGCGATAGTTTAAAAAGTAAACGAAGATTCTTTAATTAATTAGTATAGAGAAGTTCTAGTCAATAGACGAAAAGTATTATTTTATATTATTTTATTCTAGACGTTTTCCGTGTCGTATTTGAATACCGTGTGTGGGATGATTTTCTTAAATCACTAGGTCAATGACATAAGAGTAAAACACAAGGTTGTACAGGTGACATTGGTATCTCCTGCGGCGGTCGCTCTGCAACTTTGTCTATTTTATTATAGGGGAATGTGGCTAAAAAACATCACGGTGTTGTATTTTTAAATACGCATTATATTGTGCGTTGTGTTGGTAAACATGTTGTAAATTGTACCTCACTCACTTGAATATATGTATAGTACATGTTAATGATAAGGGTTACATCAATTTTTTTATCGTATTTTTCGTAACGACCTCATAACGGTAAAAAAGTATATTTATGCACCCTGCCCTTCCCGAGCCTATAAATATCATTTAATCATTATACATAATAGTGTATTCAAACAACTGTGTAATTAATTGAATGACAGCATGATGATTGTGGACGGAGGGTGTGGTAGTTCCTGATGTTAGACTTAAGAAGTGAGGCTTCGACATAAATTGAAAGTCGTAATGTGATTTAAAGGCGTGAGCTTGATCTACAACCGGTCCGCGCAGCGTGAGATGAGGCAATGCAAAAATCCTGACATCAAAAGGATCGGTTTTATAGCCTCCGCTGTATAAATGGGCTGTGCTAATGTCTGCTGACATATATGTTATGTGATCTCGAATACTTGAAGGATTTGGTGTTCAAGTTTAGGGGTTTTGCTGACATTATTGATTATTTTTCACCATGATAATATTCAACGAAATCGAAATTTTTGCTATTTGTTTATTTATTCAATTCAACAATCTTTAATACTTTTTCAATATTTCAAAGAAAATTAATAAACGTAACTTTAATTCTATTAACTATACTGGGGTCTAAAATAATATATTATTTTAAAGTTAAATACACTAAGAACCAAACTGAGGCGGCCACGACGGTTAGTTCCACATTATATTATGTATTATCAATTCCTATTTATTCCACTTAATTTGAATTTCAAATTGAGATTAAAAATAGTTTAATAGCTCTTCACATTATTTTTCTTTCATTACATAGGTATATTAAACTTTAAAAGTATTATAGATAATCGAACAGAACAGTTAGTTTTAAGTCACCTATAGGTATAACCTTAAACAAAAGTTGATTGACTAATGACTTAAAGGAAGACCAATTTTTTTTTAATTTGCGAGTAGAAGCTTGAGAATAGTTAGAATTCCGTAAAATTCTAACTATTCTTCAGCAATAATGCCATGAACTTAATTTTCGTTCAAATCTGTAAATCATTAAATCTATTATCTAATTCATTATTTTCTTGATTTGATCGTAAAACCCCAGTTATAGCGTAAGTCGTAAGTTAAACGATAACTCAATATCTCTGCGTGTTAATAATTCAACTGGATGACCTTTGTAATCAACGTATTATGGAGAATATATTAGTTAGGCATTCAAATATATAAAGTAAAATATAGTTTGTGTTATATTGTGTGAATTTTATAACAGTAGGTCATTTCGTTAGTTTGACCAATGTATGTATAATTTGTTTTACGTACCTACTTATATTTACTTGACATCAACTTTACTATTTTTAGCTAATTTTCAACCATTTAGTGTATTTCCTTATTTGCTTTCTTCGCGTAAAAATGTCCAATTTGGCCTTCTATGTTAAACGCTGATGACGCAAAATAAACGCAAACATAATATTATCACTCGATTATTATAATATTTATTATTACTTGACACTGGTCCGTCACGTTTACATATTTCCCCATTCCATACTGCGGACATAATTTTGCATATCTAATACAATGTTAAACCATAATCTGACTGGTTCAGCCCTATGAAGGCAAAGCGGTCCACCTTCAAAGGTTTTGATGGCTAAAGTTTCCGTTTCTAGAAAGTTATTTTCAAGAACGTTATTCGCTAGGTAATCAAATAATTTCTTAAAATCTTTATTATCACTTCATTCCTGGTCTAATTCAGATTACAAATCATTCATCATTCATCAAAAGAACTTATTTAAAAATCTAACTTTGTTAACCTAACGAAAGAATAAAAATAGTGTAAGCAAGAATTTTAACACTTGTTCTATTTTTGTATAATATATTCGTTCTATTTTTTAAATACATCAATACATATAATAAAATTCTAGAAAAGTGGTGTCTGTACAATGAAAATATGTAAAAAAAAATTAGCAGGGGTTATTATTAAATCGATCCCAAACCCAAAACTGTAGTTAAAAAATTTTTTGTCTGTTTGTCTGTTTGTCTGTATGTTTGAACACGCTAATCTCAGAAACGGCTTATCCGATTTCGATGCGGTTTTCACTAATATATTGTGGTAATCTTCATTTAACATTTAGTGTTTATTTCATGTCAATCGGTTCATAAATAAAAAAGTTATGACCATTTAAGTACTCACGGCGAACATTTGCTAAGGATTCTATGGTACACACTACACATACAGTGTACGATAAAACGTAAGTTATCTGTTATACGCTACAGTTATGTCCAAGTGATCATAATATCGAAAGTCCCCAAGGGTGGGGGGGGTAAGCTGAGGTAGTAGGGGGGAGGGGTCAAATTAAAATTATACTTATTTCTAGGTAAATTTTATACATAAAATGTCCTTTTTAAATTATGTCGTATTATATTATATTTTTAACCCCCGATGCAAAAATATGGGTGATAAGTGTTTGACCGCTGTGTGTGTGTTTGTGCCACCGTAGCTCGCTAGCAGGTAATCCGAATTAGATGATGTTTTTTTGTTAGGCAGGTATATAGTTGTAAAAGTGGGAATGAAAATAACTAAAGTTGTCGAATATACTTTAGTGATATATTAAATGAAAGTGAACGACCTATCAGTAAAAATAAGTCAAATTTTACCAAAATCGGTTCATCCATTTATTTGATATAGGTATAAAAGTGGTAGATAATAAAAAAAGTGAATTTTGACTCAAGTGACATATGAAATGAAAGGGCATGACGTGTAAAGTATAATTAGACATATTTAATCAAAATCGGTTCATCCATTTACTATACCTATATACAGGGTGTAATCGTTAAGTGTGCACAGGCGATTTTTCCGTAAGTATTACAGATAACAAAAAACTTTAAACTGTTATCGAAAGTACTTAACCTAATGAGTAAAATGGCCGTAATAAATTTTTAAAACTAAATCGAGAAATATCAAAAAAATTATTATCTTTAAACCCTCCCATACATTAAGTATGAAATATGAATATCCCGTATACATTTAATATGAAAGATTTTAGCTTTCTTTTTCTTTTTTGGTTTTCTGCTTTAATTACTTCGCAAATTTGAAGTGGCATTTTCCACGCTTTTTCCGGACATTTTCACGCATTTTCCAGATATTTTTCGGGGATTTTCCGAGCATTTTCCGGGCATTTTCCAGGCATTTTCCCCGCTTTTTCCCGACATTTCCACGCATTTTCCGGATATTTTCCAGACATTTCCCTGCCATTTTCCGGTTATTTTCCGGGATTTTCCAGACATTTTCCGGGAATTTCCCAGGCATTTTCCGGGGATTTTCCGAGCATTTCCCGGGGATTTTCCGGATGTTACCCAGACATTTTCCGGTTATTTTCCGGGATTTTCCAGACATTTTCCGGGAATTTCCCTGGCATTTTCCGGGGATTTTCCCGACATTTCCACGCATTTTCCGGATATTTTCCAGACATTTCCCTGCCATTTTCCGGTTATTTTCCGGGATTTTCCAGACATTTTCCGGGAATTTCCCTGGCATTTTCCGGGGATTTTCCACGCATTTCCCAGGCATTTTCCGGACATTTTTCAGGCATTTTCCGGGGATTTTCCAGGCATTTTCCGGATATTCTCCGGACATTTTCCGGGGATTTTCCACGCATTTCCCAGGCAATTTCCGGACATTTTTCAGGCATTTTCCGGGGATTTTCCGGATATTTTCCAGACATTTCCCTGCCATTTTCCGGTTATTTTCCGGGATTTTCCAGACATTTTCCGGGAATTTCCCTGGCATTTTCCGGGGATTTTCCACGCATTTCCCAGGCATTTTCCGGACATTTTTCAGGCATTTTCCGGGGATTTTCCAGGCATTTTCCGGATATTCTCCGGACATTTTCCGGGGATTTTCCACGCATTTCCCAGGCAATTTCCGGACATTTTTCAGGCATTTTCCGGGGATTTTCCAGGCATTTTCCGGACATTTTCACGCATTTACCGAATATTTTCCGGACATTTTCACGCATTTCCGGATATTTTCCTGGCATTTTCCGGTTATTTTCCGGGATTTTCCCAGGATTTTTCCGGGGGTTTTCCGGGGATTTTCCGAGCATTTCCCGGGGATTTTCCGGATGTTTTCCAGACATTTTTTGGACATTTCCCTGGCATTTCCCGGGGATTTTCCTGACATTTTCCGGGGATTTTCCAGACATTTACAGGCTATGTCAGGGAAATGTCCGGAAAATGCCTGGAAAATTCCCGGAAAATATCCGGAAAATGCCTGGAAAATCCCCGGAAAATGCCTGAGAAATGTCCGGAAAATGCCTGGGAAATGCGTGGAAAATTCCCGGAAAATGCCAGGGAACTGTCCGGAAAATGTCTGGGAAACATCCGGAAAATCCCCGGGAAATGCTCGGAAAATCCCCGGAAAATGCCTGGGAAATTCCCGGAAAATGTCTGGAAAATCCCGGAAAATAACCGGAAAATACCAGGGAAATTTCTGGAAAATATCCGGAAAATGCGTGGAAATGTCCGGAAAAAGCGTGGAAAATGCCACTTCAAATTTGCGAAGTAATTAAAGCAGAAAACCAAAAAAGAAAAAGAAAGCTAAAAATCTTTCATATTAAATGTATACGGGATATTCATATTTCATACTTAATGTATGGGAGGGTTTAAGGATAATTTTTTTGATATTTCTCGATTTATTTTTAAAAATTTATTACGGCCATTTTACTCATTAGGTTAAGTACTTTCGATATCAGTTTAAAGTTTTTTGTTATCTGTAATACTTACGGAAAAATCGCCTGTGCACACTTAACGATTACACCCTGTATTTGATTAATATGTCTAATTATACTTTACACGTCATGCCCTTTCATTTCATATGTCACTTGAGTCAAAATTCACTTTTTTTATTATCTACCACTTTTATACCTATATCAAATAAATGGATGAACCGATTTTGATAAAATTTTACTACTTTTTTTACTTTACTGTATAGGTATAAGTGGGAATGAAAGAAACGAATGTTGTCAAATATTGTGATAGTACCTACCTAAGTGATATAATATCAAATGAATGTGCATAACGGGTGAATTACAATTAAGTAGTAATGTTTTATCGAAATCGGTTCATCCGTTTATTACATATAGGGCACTTTAGGGGTGACAGTGGTTAGATAAATAAACCAAATGAAGCATCAAACGATAGGATATAACGTGTACATATAGGTACAATTAGATAATATTATTTACATCAAAATCGGTTCTGCCATTTACTAGGGATGGAAAGGGAAGGGTTGAAAGGCTGTGAAAGAAGAAGGGGACATGGGAGCGAGAGGATAGCCACACCCTGGAAATTTTGAACTCTTCTGTAACAAAGTTTTATAGCTCAGTTTAGTTTTAATTTTACTAACAGTTATTTTGTGTTATTATTTATTTTATTTCTTAACTGTAAAATAATCTGTAAGTACTTATAATTTAGTTGTTTATGGTAGTACGTGTTTCAAGACGTGTTTACTCAATAATTGTGTGTTAAGTAGTAACTACTATGCAGTCACTATTCCACGCGGACGAAGTCGCGGGCACAGCTAGTATAAGAATAAATTATACAAAAATTATAATTGCCCCGGTGCAAATAATTGTAGCACCAAATACCAATGTCACTAGATAACTATCAATTTGCTATTGCGTAGGACAGGTGCGTGAAATAGAATTGCAAACTTTTTACCTAGGCTTTTTTCTATAATAAAATTATACGAAAATTATGTTATTTAGCAACCATCGCTTTATGTACAGAAAAAACTAACAATTTCAACATTGCACGGTTCGTCGACTAGTTTTAATTCATGGAATTAAATAAAAACATAATAATGCTATCATAAAAATGAATTGGGCTTTATTTCATTAATCACGCATCGTTTTAATTTGACGTGATTTGACATAGGTACAGAAATAAAATTTGATCACGTTTATATATTTTTAATTTTTAAATAATGTCGATTTGGAAACGAATGATCTTATGATCAATTTCATTTACTTTTAATTTCCTTGTGGTTAATCGGTTATATCCAAATTTAACGTAGCACTAATAAAGAAAGTAAATTCATGCAAAAAGTTTATTACTTGAACTACTCGTATTCGGTATGTGCATTTTTATATTTCGATTTATATTGTATCTGATTTTATAGATTATGAAATATTTTCCGTAAGCGAACGAGTTAATCGGATTTTAAAATTCCCTGCTTTCCCTATTATCCCGAGCTCGTTGCAGAGAAAATGGATATAATTTTAGCCACCAATATAGTTTTTTCCCCAGACCGCACGATGTGGGAAAATTGAATTTTTGCTGCCCCTCACTGACCACTTCACTAATTCAGCTAATGGATTTAGTACTACGGTCCGGTACTGACCGGGAATAATTTTCTACCTAAAGTCAAACATGCCACTACGTACACGTATTTTTCTAAAATTGGAATTTATTTCAAGTAGCTACTAGGTAATAGGTATACCTATTTTGGTGCATGAAACTAATTATATGATACAATAATACCGGTTGGACTTAATGTAATATGTAAATATACAAGTAAAATGTACGCTATGATATAACATACTTTAATTTTATGTACATTGAACTATTTACATAACCTTGATAACACCTGATAAGAAGTCGAGTATTGTCAGTAAGTTTACACACTCACTCCATAGGTTATTAATTTAAATGTGAGTATAATCAAAGATTTTATAGTTCATCCATTCTTGTAGTGGAAAGTTCCTAGATCTCTCGATCGTTAAATATGCGTCATATCAAGTAAAACAGTTGCATAATTAAAATGATTAAAATTTTCCACATACTTTCAGCACACAACAGCTTTCTTTTACATATTTGATTTGGTTTATAATTTATATCACTATTTTTTTAAAGTGAAACTTTTATTACATCGTCTCAAACTTTTTGGTCTGTGTAGCGCATGTCGCGTGTATCGCGGCTGCCGAGTAGGTATACCTACTCGGCAGCCGCGATACACGCGACATGCGCTACACAAAGCAGTGTTCGGAACCGTTCGAACAGTTTCACTTTTACCGTGGTTTCATAAAACCACACAACATTTTTTTATTTTTAAGTATTTACTATATGTATAGCATGAAATTGAATGTGCTATCACTAAATAACCATTTAGGAAAGATTAAAACAATTGAATGAGTTTCATATATATCTAGATATCACTTCTTGAATTAAAACATCAATACTTACATATTATATAATGTACAATTTTAAGATTATAGATATAGGTATTTTTAGAAGATATGATATCATAGTTATAGATAAACTATCACACAAACACAATGCACACTACACAGTACACACCGATTCAAAATATGCCTTATAAGCGCTTTGAATAATAATTTATAAAAGATTCTATCTAAGAATTTTAATACATATTTATAATTTTTAATTTTTATCTTTTGATAACATAGAGACGCTACAACCCTACTTTTATATTATTTGGAGTAAGTATAAGTTGTTTTTATTCTATCTCTATTATTATTTTTATAAGAAAATGAATTATCTTATTTTTAATCAATACCTTTTTTTTCTTGGCTAATTATGTTTTGAATACAATATAATTGTATTATCTACATAGTAATATGTGTTAAACTGATTGTCTGATAAAGCCAAAACCAGTAGCTCAAGAAATTTAAATTTGCAAGAAAGTTAATTCTTATTCAGCTTTCTCCCGAAGAAAATCTTATTTGTGAGAATTGTAGATACTTCTTTACTTTTATTTTCAGGAGTAGATACTGCGACTATTATCAAATCAGTAACCGATACGGCAGTTATTAACAGCTATCCAAATCAATATGTAAATGTGTTGCCTGTGTTGAATATATTTCAAACTAATTTTCTCCTTTTCGAAGTACTATTTGATTGATTATTCAGTACTTATCGTTTATGTACTTAGTAATCTGTGTTATCATGCATAAGTACAAGTTGCTGTTTAATGAAACATTTTTTCAAATTAAAATCGTACTTATGTCTAGACCGGTTCATTTTTTATAAAACCAAACCAAGCAAAGTATAACATCCCCTCATCGATGCAAATGTTTCATTACGACCTAAGTAGTAAATACCTATTACAACTCAAGCGATTAAAATATAAGAATCCCCATGACTGATTCATGAAGACTTTATAGTTTATACATTACTAGCGACCCGCCCCGGCTTCGCACGGGTGCATTGCTGATATTAATACACTACAGAAAAACTGTGAACGTTGTATAAAAAACATAGCGGCCCGCTCCGGCTTCGCACGGGTATCTATATATATAAAAAACTCAAAGGTGACTGATATAGTGATCTATCAACGCACAGCCCAAACCACTGGACGTATCGGGCTGAAATTTGGCATGCAGGTAGATGACATAACGTAGACGTCCACTAAGAAAGGATTTGAAAATTCATCCCCTACAGGGGTACCTAAAATAGGGGATGAAAACTTTTATCATGAAAATTTATCTTTTCCACGCTAGCGAAGCTGCGGGCAACAGCTAGTATAATAATAATATAGCCGGGCGGCCGGCCGGTACCGCCGCAAACGCTACGTCCCGCAATTTTTATATCTGTAATATCTTCGAAAATATTCACTTAAATCATACGGTGTAAAGGGCCATATAGATCTATATTAAATGAACAACGTATTCAAGGTATTTAATTGGTTAAGGATTAATGCTGTATTGGTTAAAATCGCTTCGAAAATTAGCCATTATTTGTCGTAAAAAGTAAATGACAAAAAAAAGTTATTGTGGGTTATCCATAAGAGATAGACATATACCATCGCGGACTTTTCTGTAGACCTTTTCATTGTGTATAATACTTAGTACATTATTTTGATAAAACTCGTAGGGTTCAGCCTGCGTTTGCAATGTAAGCGGAAATAATGTAATTTTTTACGACATCACATTAGAAACCTCAAAAATAACAGTACTTTTCCACTATTTAATGGATATTATTATACATATAAACATTCCTCTTGAATCACTCTATCTATTAAAAAAAACCACATCAAAATCCGTTGCGTAGTTTCAAAGATTTAAGCGTACAAAGGGTCATAGGGACATAGGGACATAGGGACATAGGGACAGGGAAAGCGACTTTGTTTTATACTATGTAGTGACGATCATACTTTGCGGTAAAATTCAAAATTAAATAAGTCTTACCTACATAGTATTTGAATTCAATTCGGCGTAATTACCTGTAACAAATAAAACATGTTAAAAATATGGATATTAAATGAATAAAGACGTATCAACCTAGTACATGAACAGGTCTAGCAGTTCAGAAACCATTTGCTCGCGGTAGTCCACCTGCTTGTTTGTGTACTAAAAAAGGTTCAAATAATAAACTGGCGACACGGCACGTGCCACGACATGACCCAGTGCATGTGTGCATGTTGTACTCCAAGGACTTAATTGCATATAAACTCTTCCAACTAAATGTCAATCAATTAGGTATACTCTATATACAAATAAATGTTTATATAGTGGCGTTTATTCATATAAATACGTATTGTTCAAGTTTTATGATGCTTCTTATGAATCGTTCTCTTATAATGTTACATGAATGATGAAAATATAAAAACGAGAGCCATAACATTATTCGGTTCGAATGCATGACTATTTTGTCCACGCCGTTACGAAGAAATACAATTCATAATTTAAAAACGTATAGTAATCACGTTTTCAGTTGGAAAGCTTCCAATCAACGAAGTACCGCAATTTGCATAAAACTTACTACGAAACGCATTTGATGAAAACAGCATCAAAGCGTAGGTTTTTTAATTCTCAGCTCAACTTATTGTTTTAAGTTATATTTA
Source organism: Colias philodice (assembly GCF_061535455.1). Lineage (NCBI taxonomy): Eukaryota > Metazoa > Arthropoda > Insecta > Lepidoptera > Pieridae > Colias > Colias philodice. Next base: position 5,299,964 of record NC_143095.1, on the reverse strand, counting down.
TAGATTCTAAGTGGAAAATCGTTGAAGCAATGCCAACGTCTGCCAACTTGTTACCGCATTACGATAGCAGAAAATGTGGCTTTGAAACTTTTCATTTTTATTGCTTATCCTTTCACTTTTGACAATCGCGAATATTTTATCGTTTACTTATTATATAGGATGCGTGATATGAAACATAAGATACTGTAATCAGCAGATAAACGCACATGTGATATGATTGACTTCAGCAGGAGGCCATTTATTGTGCGATATTTATATTAAATTGATTATTACTGCTATAACGAGGCCGTGGTCATGATAGCTTATAGCGGAACTTTATTCATGCTTTTATTCTACAGTATTCTAATACTTTATAAGTAGTGTTCATGATTTAAGCCTTTGTTTTCGAATTGCAGGCAGTATAATCGCCGGTTAATGATTGATTGTTTTACATGAGAATATTCAACTGCCATGAGATTCAAGTGGATTTTATCTGAAGCTTTTTAAAGAAAAAATCATTAAGAGAATGAATTATAAACTACTAACTTTAAAGTTTAAATAAATTAGTATAACTACTTATGCATATGATATATACAAGCATTTTGAGATTACTACGTAGGTAGAATCTCAAAATGCTTACGCTAAAAACTTCAATATTATGGTTTGGCAAATGGCCGACGATTATTGATTGGCATCCACGTAGCAAAACCTAGTCCCTTGCCCCCGCCTCAATTAAAACAAAATGTACTCATGAAGGTACAGATTACGTGTAAACTATAGATAATATTATCGCATCCCCTTTATATCGAGAAGCAAATCCCTGAACAATCAATATGAGCTAGACATGCTTTATGTATTTTTCTTTTCATTTATCGAGGCAGGGATCGAGCGCCATTTCTTTTTCAAACCAAAAAGGTAATTACTACTTCTTCACACGCAGGATCATAATGAAAAATTTTACACGTACATATCAACTTAATTCCGAACTTAAATTATAATTATAGCTACGAACTAATAAAAAGCAATTTTAATAAATAGTACATTGTAACGGTAACGATTGTGTAAGTCATGCCTTAAATGAGTGTGTTCTAACACATAAAACTTAGGGCTTATTATCCCGGTATTACGCGGGAAGTCGAAGGCACAAGTTTGTTGTAATATAACAAGCTATTGAGAAGTATGGTGTTTGTTCACAGACGCGTAAATAGCAATGGCACGCTAGATCAATTAAACAGTGTAATGGTGTGTCACTTTTTTATCTACCTTTTATAATAAACTGTTAAAAAGTTCTGCGCAGTGGAGACGTATAAAAATATGCTTTATTCTAAACCCGTTTATGTTTAACGACTTCTTTAAGACGATACACAAAAAAAAATCCACTGCTTGGCGGGCGGAGTCTAATAGCTCGCTATCGCGAACGCCGGTGTGCGCGAAGTCATTCATTGCAAACTCGCCGCGCTGCCGCTGGCCGACTCGGGACAAACATGTATGGAGTCGTCATACAGTTATAATATTGTTATACATTTATTCAATTGTTGATTTATTGGTTTTATTTTCTTGCTTATAAACAAATAATCTTCTTTCCAACAACTACTTAGACATTATTAATAATTATTATTATTTCGTAATGTTTACTTTATTACAAAATAATACAGGTTATAAATAATCTGTAAAATAACAAAAAAATATTGTTACTCTGAAAAAATGAAATGGTACTCAATAACGCGGACTACTGAATTGATTTAGATAGAATTTGATGCTGACGTAGATATTACATCATGCCCAGAAATGAAAGGTACTATTTCTGAAAGAAGTTATAAACCCTAATTCTTCTCAGTCAAAGTCAAGAGTGGAAGATATCACTAATACAGTAAAACTGATGCGAAACTTTGGATGTTAATTTGTATATTTTTTTGTTAGTTGTTACTTAATCACGTCAAGACTACATTACCAATTTTGATAAAATATAGCTAATTGCCTGGATTTACACATAGGATACTTTTTATCCGAACTGAACACTTCTGTGGGATAAAACAGGATTCACGATATAACCTAATTCCACGCGGGCAAAGCCGCGGTCGGAATGATATTTTTTTAAATAAAAAAATTGTTTAAAAAAAAACACAAAATATATTGACGCATGTATTTATTTTTTGCACTCTATTATAATTGTAATTATTCATTACAAATAATCAAAATAAAATAGCCAGAACAAAGTTAGGCCCTGGTAGGGTAGGTAGGCAGGTACAGCAATGTGAGACGAACACTGGCTTATTTATACCAATAATAATGTATTATAAACATTAAATTAAGTTTACTTTCTAACAACAAAAATACATAATATTAGCTAATGTGAAAGCGAATCAACCAATCATCCCACAAAAATGAAATGTGCACACAAATATATTAATATAATAATTATAATAATTCATCCAAATCGGTTCATGTCATTAGGAGGAGTGACTGCAGCGCCATCTTCCGGGCCCAATTGTGTTTCCAGATCACCCAGGAACTCAATTTAATATACTTACACAAAATTTTTCGAAATGAAAACTCACATTATTACTATGTAAATATGAATATAAACCTGTTTTATTACTAAGCAATTTCCCGCACAGGTGTAGTAAGTATAAATGAAATAAATATCAACATCAAATTCTTTATACAACATACTTATCTACCACCTTCTAAGAAATGTAATTCTTGAAATTATTTCGTATTTTTTTAAATATAATACTACTCCATTGAGCTCCTGTTCCATATTATGTCCGCCATACTTCCACTAAGTTCACCATGATTTTTTATTTCTTTGCACTTTGTTGCTTTTTGCTAAAAATGGAATCATGCGATAAAACCAGTAGAACGTTGATAACATACATTTTTGACTGAATAAAGGTACTTACGAAGGAGTGGGTTCACATTGTGAACAATCAGTGGGTTTATTTTCCTTCTGGATTCCGGATTTCTGAAAAGATTATCTATGCTATAAATGAAAAAATCTTACACATTCGTTATGTACTTAAAACAGGGGTACATATCAAACATCGTCTATAATACAATTATCATCAAATTTAAAATAAAACCAACTTACTTCATTAATTTGTTCCAATTGTAAGCATTCTTTTTCCTCCAACCTTTATGTTTCTTCTTCTTATTTTCTTTATTGTCCCCATTTGTCTCATTTTGTCTTATCGTGTTGTCACCCTTTTTTACGATTGCGCGAGCGACACAAGTTCCCCGTGTGACGGCCGTAGCGGGAATGACTCGTGCAGCGATCGGGGTAGGAAGGTACAGGGCGGCTCTCGCTATATTGGCTGGTCGCGCGCTAATTTCAAGTATTTCTTGTTTATTTCAAAACCATCGCATATTTCAAAATTCTAAATCGGTAGACGTATAGGTTGTATGTTTTATAGTTAATATCCAAAAAGTCGTAACTTTACGTTTGTTATTTTGAAGATGCCAGAGATTATAAAAAAATAACAATGAGAACTTTGTATTTTTTTTCTATCGAGAAAATATCATGGAATCATGTTTCTAAAACGGTAGACGTATTGTGTTACTATTGAACTTTCTTGTCAAGAATTTTCATCACGACAACTTTAATAATATAAAAATTACGAAGGTTTAAAAAGGGCCGTAAATGTTAGAAAAATTAATTCATCACCTTAAACGTTACCAATAACGTGAGCTAGTAAGTTTGCACGTCTGAGCGTTACTGTTCTTTTTTTTGTAAATAATTACATTGATTTATTCCGACTTCTTTTTTCTTAACCTGATGCCTGAATTGGAAAAATGATAAAACATCTCTTCGTACTATTAAATGCCAACAAAGGTTGAGCCAATTATTTGAAGCAGCTTAAATTAAATCTGGACAGTGACTAGTGAGTAGTACTAAGTATTACAGACAGTTACAGTACTACAAGTGCCCTTACGTCATTTTTCGCATTTACTTTTTTCCTTGTACAATTTGAAGCGGCATTATAAAGTCGCTAATTAGGTATAAACTACAATTAGACAATTAAATGCGGGAGATTTGCTATAACTATTTCCATTTTAAATGGTTAAGTTAATTCTTTTTTTTGTGATAATTTTGCGCACGAGGGGTAATTAGTAATTACATCGGCCTCTATTAATCGTGTATATCGGAATCTTTTGAATAAATCTTTCACTCGAGTTCCTGATCAAAGACAGATATGCATTGCCGGGAGTCGGGACGTGAATATAAAACATACATATTCATATTCGTTGAAACAAAAAGGAACGGTAAAGTTTATTAAAATAATCAGCGTTTTACAATTTAGAATAAACTAGCTTACCGCCCGCGGCTTCGCCCGCTTTGTCTTAAACCTAATAAATTATATACTAAAACCTTCCTCTTGAATCACTCTATCTATTTAAAAAAACCGCATCAAAATCCGTTGCGTAGTTTTAAAGATTTAAGCATACAAAGGGACATAGGGAAATAGGGACAGAAAAAGCGACTTTGTTTTATACTATGTAGTGATTACGTTCATGAGCAAAGTGTTTAATTATTTTACTACTACATACCTAATATACGCTAATTATTAAGATATAGTCGTAAAAAATAATAATATGATGAGCCAGGTATACTAACACCTACTTTGAACTATTTTGAAGGTGCGACTGTAATTAGAGATTTAGTTATCAAAAATAATCAGCACGATCTTTCAATATTATTCTAAGCTTTATTAGATACCATTAATTTAAATTAAAAATTGTGTCATCAATTATCTTTTTTACTACTTAATGCCATATTTGGAGATTAAACTTTGCACGCTGGTCAATGTCATAATTCCGATAGTTCATCATACTAAAACGTTATGAAGAAGAGCAGTCGGTAGTACCAACCTACACGTAGGATAAGTAAGCGGCTAATGGCTAGACTGATGAGATATTTTCGCGTTGGTAATTCAATCCTTTATAATCCTCGTGCGGCGCTCTAATCGCAATGCGTTACGTATGCAGATGGCATTCATCGCGGAAGTCATTAGGGCTTGACCTTCAGTCGCCGCGGTACCACTCCGTATTTCAAACGCCCTATTTCCCCGATGATGTAATACTACACCGTTTCAACTGTGATATAAAAAAATCGTTATACTCATTATCACTACGTCGAAAATTTTATGGTTTTATATCGTATTTAACTAAATTACTGTAAGTAATTAAATTATTTATAATAATTCTATTATTCTAACTTCTAAGTTAAGACAACTACATTTTTAAAGCCACCGTACCCATTGAGATAATATTAATATGGAGTCGATACCGCCTACACCACTTATGTTCCACTCAACATACGTCATGTGGCGTAACTGCACTCAGTCGCTTGCTCGCTCATTGGCGCGAACGTCACGCTCATTTTTTATTTGTTTTAAAGTGAAACGCATCAAATAAGCCTACGTGTGTGTTACGATATTGCACAAATAATACAAATAATACGGAAAAGTGCAAAGGAATAACTTTTCAAACAGTAAGTAACTAGATAATAATTTTTAAAACTTAGTTAGAACAAAATTTTTGGCGGGCGACATTTTGCGTCATTTGTCATAGATTAAAAATTTAAGATATGACATTGGGCATGAAATAAGTGTTGTTAGTAATATTTGCTGGCGTATATTTTTATAGTATAAAATAATAATTTTACATATTTAGAAAAGCATAGACTGGTTGTTAATTGTAAAAAAGGTGAAATCATGAAATATGAAAATCAATTACTTAATCACCAATTTTTTTTTGTTAATTGATTTTAATCAATTTTAATTGATATTGTATAAGCTACTGACTTGAACGTATAATTGAATTATTATTTATTTATCTGCACTAATATTATAAAGAGGAAAACTTTGTTTGTTTGTTTGATTGTAATAAATAGGCTCATAAACTATTGGACCGATTTTGATGAAATTTGGCACAGACAATCTTTAGACCCTGAGAAAAAACATAGGCTACTTTTTATTGCGAAATATGTACCACGAGCGAAGCCGGGGCGGACCGCTAGTTCAGAGATTAATATTTTTTCTATTCAAGGTTTCCATGTCTGGGTCGTGAAGAAAGGGAAAAATGGGTAAAATTTGTCCAAAACAACCGCAGTGAAGAAACCTGGTTACCATCCGATAGAACTAGCGTCTGTTCATTGCATTTTCGCGATGAGGATAAATATACCACAAAAGCGGGAAGGCGTATTCTAAAGAAGTCTGCTGTTCCTTGTATTGATGTTAGTAATAATAATAAAATTTTATGGATTTGTATAACAAATAAAATATTATTTTAGCCATCACTAACATTATTATTATTATATTTATTTTAGCCGAAGGTGTGCTACAATAGTACTGGAACAATACAAGCAATTTCTGAGCCGGGAACATGTTCTGAGGATGATGAACTAAATATAAATAAACACAATTTTTACACGGCTTTTATTTTTTTCTAAAAAAGGCTCAATTTGTAAGGAATGAAACTTCCCATAGCCCATATTGAACCTCCTCATCCTATATTATATGCCAGATATTGTTAGCCCCGCGTAGTAAAGTCAGTTTATATCTAAAATAAATATTAAGTAAGTACAAAGAAAATTTCAAGTCAACGTGCATGTAAGGAGTGGCACCCAATAAAATAAACAGAAAGAAACAAAGTGTCGCCTCTATAGCGGTGAGTCAGTGACATCGCATAATCTATGACTGTCTAGCCGTCATTCGCGCGCCCCGCGCCGCCATCTTGGCGCACAGATTTTGTTCGTGGTGTCTGCTCCATTATTAATATTATCTCAATGACCGTACCACATTATTTGTTGCACACATACGAACATTTATTAAAATCACTGTTCACCTACATTTTATTTAACATAATAATTATAATTTAAATGACTAAGAACGTCGTTCCAAAGTGCATTGTAAGTACAACAGCTATTATTAATCTTTAATCATTAAATTATTAAAATCTTGTTAAGCGCCATCTATCACTACGACGCATAACTATTAAATATTCCTATTTCTAGTACTAATAGTTTATGTTATTATTAATAATTACATAACTAACTTAGTTGTTACTTGTTATTAAAGTTGCCGTACTTTGGTTTGATAATATTTTTGTTATTAAAAAAGGCGCGAAGCTTCCATCCAGTTGCAAGGCCATTGAGCACGTGGAGGCGCCTGTTGCTAGCGTTGTTGGAGTCCCCCCTTCGCGCCATTCTATTGCGCGACGTTGCCGCACTGACGCGATACTACAACAACGTCGTTGTAGTAGCTGGCTCAAAATAATTTTTGCACGTAAATTAAGGGGATTACTATGGTCAAAACCGGAAAACACCTTATACATATTGAATTTTGTTGAGGAAACTGTTGGTACGATTGTCTTAAAAAAAATATATGTGATACTCAAGGATATAATTAACAAAGTGTATTGTTTACTTTTCAGTTTAGAACGGCCTAAACATAAAAAAAATACATACAAATCAACCCCTTTTTGAACATAAAACGCATTTTGTTAGGAAAACGGCTACATATTTATACATGAAATTTATACCAAAAAATATGTTATGATATTTGTAACAATTTGTATTGATTGTTTTTTCAATTTTCATTATTATCGTTAAATTATCAAGAAAAAACTCGAATTTATAATAAAACCCACATAAAACCTCACCTCTATTGCATATTTTCGACGAAATTTGACGGTGTCAGTTCGACTCGGACGGGGGACTGTACGTGCGGTTTTTTTTGCAAAATAACGCTAAAATTCACCGAATTGAATGTTTTGTTAAATTAAACCAGATTGTAATAGGTATTTACATGAGCAGTTCATGAAATGAAAGTTAAAAATAGGTATGTAAAGATATAAAAATCTGTTTGTAAATTAGTTTTGTTTTTGAAAGGCGTCATTGAATAATATCCAGTGTTGATAATTTTTGACAGTAAAATATTATCAGAAAACACATACCTATAAAACAGTAACCAGACTTTCCCTGTGCCTTGAATATTTTTTAAAAAAGATTAATTGCTGTTCTATCGTATATTTTAAGGGTCCAAAACAATCCAAAGCCGGGAGATACTGACACAAAATTTTGGGTCATTTGTAACCGGATGGCGGTTCTACAGTGGTCTTAGTACGCAATGACAAAAAGAAAAATCATGGTCAGAACAGTGGTACCGGCATACTAGTCGCGTGGGCGTTAGTCGAACTCGTCGGATAAATTACGGAAGGCAAACGATTTGTAACACAAAAATTTTAGGATTTACCGATAGCCCATAAAAAAGAAGTAGGCGGTAGTGTCATGCCATACTTTTCCGGTGTAATTTACAGCCCACAATACCGACGTGAATGCGTTGATTTAAAAAAAAAAATTCAACCATTTGTACCAGGCTAATTTTTGCACAGGTAATCATCGTCCAGTAGCCATGTACGAAAATCGCCATGCCATACTTTTCAGACAGTTGCAAATGGTCGCCATACCGCCGAAGATCAGCAATTTTTTTTTATATTGTATAAAATCATTTAATTTTATATTATTGTATAAAATCTTAGGAAAGTCAAAACTGACATAAACGTATAGCAACATTTTTAGCCGACGCCATTGTAGGACGAAATTCTCAATTCAACTGAATTTTTTGTTGGTTCCGTTACCTCCGCACTTTTAACTGGGTGAACCGATGATTTCTTCTACACTAATATTATAAAGAGGAAAACTTTGTTTGTTTGTTTGTTTGATTGTAATGAATAGGCTCATAAACTACTGGACCGATTTTAAAAATTCCGTTCACCATTCAAAAGCTACATTATCCACGAGTAATATAGGATAGGTTTTATCCCGGAAATTCCACGGGAACGGGAACTATGCGAGTTTTTCTTTGAAACCGCGGGCGGAGCCGCCGGCGGAAAGCTAGTGATTCATAAAAATATAATTTATATAACAATAATTCCTTTGCAGTGACTCTCCGAGGAAAAAAGAAATAGATTCGTGTTACAAATTTTAAAATCATACATAGAACATTTCCATCGACAAGGTTTTCTGGTATTTATAATCTACCGCCTGAAAACTTAACCTCCCCTCCAGTTGGTTAGTTGTCAGTCGATCGCTTACATTTTTTGAAGAGACGATCAGCGAGCCAATTGATGTTAAACAGCCGACCAGTGCGGTCTATAAGTGCCATAGCCGTGCCTTGTGATTTATGTAAGATTTAAGAAAACTATCAAGTGAATGTACCAAGTGAAGGAATAATAAAATATGAATTGTGACGAAGGCGTTTTTATTCTACAACCCAACATTCGGGATAATAATAATCAAATAAGGCGTCATTATAAATATATTTTTAAGAAAAACGAAGGTTTTTTCAGTATTATTTTTTTGTTAAATTTTTACTTCACGAAAGCGAAAACTCTTCTGAAGACGTCAACTCTCTGGAAAATCTGTTTAATCGGAGGATTTTAATAAGATACTAGATAATATGTCGCAGTCATCTGCTATTTGATTGAAGACTAGAGCGATTATTGAATGACCACATTTAATTGAATGACTAAAGAACAACTCGTCATCCAACAATATGCCGAACGTTCTATCCGCTCTGTTCAAAGGGCTATAAATTCGCTAACTAGTTGGACGTCGTGAGTGATGCTTGTTAAATCAACGTTCGGCCTAGTAATCCAAACAAATATTAGATTTAATCAGATGTCGGCGATGTCTTATAGACACAAATAATGGAAACAATGCTAAAAAACATAAATTTAAAGTTACAACATCATAAAAAATAGATTTGATCGGAGCCCTCAGTGCGCGAGTCTAACTCGTACTGGGTCGGTTTTATTTCCTTCTCGAATACCTTTAATCTTCAACTGTACTATAATTTTCCTGTTGCCATGACATGGTGGTACTGATCTACACACGTCACATGCATTTTTTCCAAAGCCACAACAAAATAAATTATCCAAGTTTGCACCCTTATAAAACCAATTCCAAGTTGCCCAATTTCTTCCTTGCCCGCGCCAACATAATATGTAAGACTGTTTAACTATAGCGTTGAACATTGTAATAGACCATAGATACCGACACAACTAACACTGTATTCTTTGAACGGAAGGTATGACCCATATCAGTCATAGTCATAGGCTCTGGTAACTTCAGCCGCAGGAAAATCACTCATTTTGTAATGTGTTCAAAGATAAACAGTAGAAAAAAATATAATTTGGAAAATCCAAAAGTGCACGCCTCATAATTTTTTTTTAATAAATATTTATTAATTATTATTTTTGTTTATTTAATAACAATTAAACCACATCGAATCAGACCCTGAAAAATGAAAGGGTTCTATTCCTGAGCATACTCAAGCGTAAGAGAAAAAAAAAGACTCGATTAGTAAAGTATTTCGGTCGCTATCGTGTTAACAAGAAAAAGGATCCGCACATACAGACACACGGACGTCCAAGACAGAACTTTTTTAAACTGTTTTTTAACTAGTTTAAATAACAAAAATGACATCAAAAATATCATGAACGTTAAAAATAGTGTTTTTTCTTAATATGTGTGTGTATGTATTATCTTACAAGTGCAATGTATGATACATAAAGACATTTTAAGTTTGAAAAATCAGATGTTTTGCGCGAAGTGACAGTAGTACCCACCTCAACGCTTCGCTTATGAGGCGTGCAATAAACTCAGTTTAAAACACGTTATAATATTTTTGATTTGAAGCTGCTATATAGTCGATAAATAGGCACCAAACTCTTAAAGGGGTATAATATTTTAATGTTTAAAAATCGAAACACATTTTATTTCTCGTCATCATTTCAAAGACGTAAGGGATTTAAAAAATTAACCCCGAACTAACTACAAAATACATAACAAGTCGAAAAAAACGTGATTTCTTGTCCGTTCCCCTATTTTTTTCGGTGTGTGTAGGTTGCATGCATATATTCCTACTAGGTATGAAGAGATATACAGAGAACGCTAAATACATTTGCCTGGTCACCATTACCATTAGATACACCATGACATGGTAGAGGCCGTTCTGTAGAATTACGTCAAATAATGTACTCCATCTTTTATATCTCTGTAGGTGAGATGTTCTCCACCCTAGCCATCATCAGGTCTCCAGAATATAGTAGAGTCCGTGTTGAATAAAATTAATTTCTAAATCGGTGTTTTCTTAACTGTTCCCCACTCTAGAACTTATAATTACTTGCTTAGTCATTTTAAGGTCTCCAGAATGGGTCATGTAGTAGAGACTTTGCTTATAACGGTTAATGTTGAAAGATGAGTCTTCCTACATTACATTTACAACATACATAGTACACAATATTTACTATTCATAAATGTAATATGTTACTGCCTCTCAGAGAAAACATAAATTAGGTAGAAACCACTAACACATTACGATACAATACGATACAGTATACAATTCCATAATCTTTGGTCACTTTTACTTCAACAACGATGTATATTTAGGGTGCACTCACACACATCAGTCACCGTCAAGTCACCGATGACTGATCGGTGACGGTTTGTGTACGTATCCACAAACACCAGTCACCTACATGTTGTCCGTCAGTCACGTCGCCGGTTTGACTGAATCATTGAACACATACATCAGGTTAGTGAGTGATTAGACGTGTGTCACGCTAGAGAACATGTAGCAATTGACGGTAGCACGACGCTGACTGAACTGAGACGTGACGGCACCGGGTGAGTGGGGATAAAAGTATGATACATGTATGGAAAGATTATTTGACGTGCCTGACCGGGGACGTCACTGATAGATTTCGTGCCGGCGACTGTCGTGTGGGAACAGAGTCATACTAGAACTATTGATACATATTTTTTTTTAATCCTGTCCGGTGACGTGCCGTGACGGTGACTGATGTGTGTGAGTGCACCCTTATAGAGGGCGGTTAAAAAAACAAATTCAAATGTAGTGACAGAATCATTAAGGTCGTTGAACCGTGTAATTGCCTTAAGCTGTATTGAATAATAATAAAATTTTGCCAACATCTATTGCGTCGTTAAGTTTGACTAAATCCTTGGATTCTATGTCTGCTTAAACGTTAAACACTTGAAACTAATAAATTAGTAATGTAAATAATAGAGATAGATCTTAATTAGTCCGGTGTTATTGCAATTTGCCAACTATTAATTCGAACACATGTGTAAGTGTATATATTATATTTATAATATTTATAATTTAATAGTATAATCAAGTCCAGTGTACATAATTCTTCGAATCTATGTAAAATTAGTCCCCACAAAAAAAAGTTGGACCTACCTATAAAGTGTATCTTCATTCTTCCAATGTGAATTTTGGAGAGTAAAATATATCTCTGCTAATATAGAGTAGGTACTAGGTACATAGTTAAATACTTAATTGAAAAATCTAAATTCTAAAATATAGAATATTATCTATTACATATTTAATAGGTATAAACTATAATATGTCGTAATTTGGGATGTAATTTGTAAATATAATTTGGAAAATCCAAAAGTGCACGCCTCATAATTAAATATTTATTAATTATTATTTTTGTTTATTTAATAACAATTAAACCACATCGAATCAGACCCTGAAAAATGAAAGGGTTCTATTCCTGAGCATACTCAAGCGTAAGAGAAAAAAAAAGACTCGATTAGTAAAGTATTTCGGTCGCTATCGTGTTAACAAGAAAAAGGATCCGCACATACAGACACACGGACGTCCAAGACAGAACTTTTTTAAACTGTTTTTTAACTATAAGTTATAATAATTTATAGTTTAAATAACAAAAATGACATCAAAAATATCATGAACGTTAAAAATAGTGTTTTTTCTTAATATGTGTGTGTATGTATTATCTTACAAGTGCAATGTATGATACATAAAGACATTTTAAGTTTGAAAAATCAGATGTTTTGCGCGAAGTGACAGTAGTACCCACCTCAACGCTTCGCTTATGAGGCGTGCAATATGTTCTGCATACAGCATAATGTAACTATGAACTTTGCTGGTTGTTCTTCATTTGGTAACCTAAAGGTTGTATTGACAACATTGTAGTGTGAAACTAATGCATCTGTTTATTGGCATTTTATTTTTGCTATCACAAAACAGGCCCTACCGTATAAGGGAAGTAATAAATATTTAACGCAATCATTAACTTGTTAATTGCCTATAATCGAGTATCCAAAACAACTACGTGCGCATACTAATATTTGAGCCCCTTTCCGTTTTTTTTTTCCTTCATAATTGTAGTAATTTGTCATAAAAATGAGTACCTCTATACATGCACATTGCACATGCATGTTTATAAATAAAACAATCGTGCTAGTTATACCATTACTTACTAAATATGCAGTAACGTTACAATACTTTAAAGTTTAAAAGTATTATTAAAAACAACAGAACGATTTTTAATTAAATTGGTTTGGTAATTTTTTTTCAGTTTATTTTAGTGTCAGTCTTCCTAGTATATATATAACTAGCGGTCCGCCCCGGCTTCGCCCGTGGTACATATGAAAAATAGATGTTGGCCGATTCTCAGACTTACCCGATATGCACAGAAAATTTCATGAGAATCAGTCCACCCGTTTCGGAGGAGTATGCAGACTAACATTGTGACACGAGAATTTTATATATAAGATAACGCGATCGGTAAATTTTTTGAAAATGAAACATTGGGACTACCCGGCGAGAAGATTGTATAGGTACTAAAAGCAATTTAATAAAATACAAATAGAGATATCTAAAAAAGCTTAACATCAACTCAATAGAATTATTCTACAACGTTTAATATAACCTTGTACAGATGTGATAAATGGAGACATTGTTTATTTATTTCAGATCGTTTGATATCGCGAATTATCAAGAACAAACATTATTGATTTAATAACGTTAAGGCTTCATTTGCATACCCCTTGAACAAATTACCTTACTCCTTAGTTAAATAACATATTGGTTTCACAAGTGAATGTCAATAGTTAATTGCTATAGACACGGCATACAGCGAATAGATTGTTAATTTAAAACGGTCAGTTATAGAATACGTGCCGCATTTCCATAACAGTGTATGCGAAATACGATTAGTGATAGCAATAAGACGCTTATTCATTCAGGTTGATATGGAAATAGGAGACCTTCAGTATGAATTGCTGGCGTTCGGAATTTTCCATTCGGCATACGGTGATTCCTCTTGATTATTAATGCTCGATTCAATGACACTAGCCGCTGAATAATTTGGATGTCTTTCAAATTTCAATCATATTGATATGATCGTTAATTACCCAGGCTTACTTACTTACTACTTCAAATTATTGTAATCGGAGCGAGAATAGAAACATAGTGCAAAATATTTTTTTTGAAATCAATATTGAACATGCAATAGTATTCCTTTCATATCCCAAGTCCTCGAACGCCTTGTTAATGTACAGTTCTATGTTTTTAAATTCCAACTAGCTGTTTGATCCTTTCCAATCCGGTTTCCGGCCCGGTCATAGTACGGCCACTGCTTTAGTTAAAATCACTGACGATATCCGTATGGCAATGGAGAATAGGCAACTTACTCTACTCACTTTGATTGACTTTAGCAACGCATTTAATTCTATAGATCATGACATAATGTTAGCTTTATTATCCTCTCTAAATATATCAAAATCTGCAAGTAATTGGATGTATAGTTACCTACGAGGACGCCGTCAACGTATCTACAACAACGATTCCTATTCATCCTGGTGTGATATCGTTGCTGGTGTTCCTCAAGGTGGCGTACTGTCTCCCGTTTTATTTTCCCTATTTATTAATTCTATTTCAAACAACTTTTCCTCTCTCTATCACTTATACGCGGATGATCTACAAATCTACACGCACTCTTCTTTTGAGAACCTACCCAATGCTATACGTGAAACCAATAAAGACCTGTCTTCAATAATCCAATGGAGCAAAACACATGGTTTGAATATCAACCCAGTTAAAACTCACACCATCATAATAGGAAGTCGTCACTTCATTAACAAAATTGACTGGGTTGGTATTCCTAAGATTACTGTTGATGGGAACGTTATTCCATACAGTTCCACTGTTAAAAACCTTGGCATATATCTGGACCAAACACTTTCCTAGTCACAACAGCTACAGGAATTGCGAAAAAAGTTTTTAGCTCTTTCGCTTCACTTAGACGTTTACGTAATGTCCTACCAATTCCCACTAAAGTTGAGCTAGTACAATCATTGCTCCACCCTATCCTTGATTATTGTGACTGCGCCTATCCCGACCTTAATGAAAATCAATTAGATGCTCTTGAACGTGTTCAAAACCTCTGCATAATCTCGGTTCATATCCGGTTTGCGTAAATATGATCATGTATCCTCTTTCCGTACCAAACTGAAATGGTAAACGCGAAGGCGTATAGGTATACGCCTTCGCCGGAATGCACGCATTCTTCATCTTCTTTACTGCATGCTATTTGATGTTAGAACACCAATCTATCTAAAGAAGAGATTTAAATTTCTTTGTTCCAATAGCCTTGTGTCGAGATCTACAATATATAATATCTCTCTCTTGATTCCATCTCATCATTCAGATTTCTATCATTCTTCTTTCACAGTACGTGCTATAAATCTTTGGAATGCTTTACCTAACACAATAAAACACGACCAAACAATATCTTCATTTGATAGATTGGTTAAAAATTATTATCTTTCGCTGTAAAGTCATTTGTATTTATATTATTTTGTAACTCACATACTAAATATATTTTTATGTATGTATGTTTATTATATGTATGTATGTATGTTTATTATACGTATATTATCTATAATATGTTATATATTATTTATTATTTTATCTATAGGTACTTATTTTATAAGTTGCGCTTGCTTTGTTTTACACCTCCAAAATTATAATCTTCCAGCATTTCCTTGATCACAGGTTGTCTGGTAGAAATCACTTGTTAGTGATAAGACCGCCTATTGTACAATAATCCTATTTGCTGTTATTCTTTTTGTATTGTTTTATTTGGTGTACAATAAAGAGTTAAAAAAAATAGTAATCTTTGATATCAATTGCTTACCGGTTCCAGATTTATATCGACAGTCTCGGAAAAAAATATGATTTCTCTCATGTGTAAGTTATACAGCTTACAATGTAGATAATATAAACATCATAGGAACCTGTCAAACATACGAAAAGAACTAAAACTAGTAAGTAGGTATAAAACACTTGATTGAGCTTTAGCAAAACTGTCTATACGAAACATAATATTTAATGTCTGATATAATTTTACTTAAAACTTAAGCTTTATTTAATTTGAAATTAAAATAATGATGCAAAATTCGGATTCTAATGCAAAGTTAGGATCTATAACGAAACCTCTGAAAGTTTCTAATCATAATAGGCTATTTGACAGTATAAAAAATAAATTACTTTTTTGTGTAATCTATATATAATATATATCTATATAAGGTTTTTGAAGCGATTTAAATTAATAAATGATATAAATAATAACTTATTTATTTATAAATCGTCGAGAAAAACATCATATTTTTTAAAATTACCACGTGACCGAAAACATCCATGATTGGCTGCATCTGCCATGACGTCACAGCGGCGTAAATAACAAGTGATCCCAACGTTTACTCACGTCGTTGCTGAATTTCGCTTTTGGTTTTGTTTCTTGTATAACTTATTTCTTGTGATTCAAGGTGTCTGTAATCAGTTTTGTTCTTTATGTGTTATTTTTGTTTGTCATGGAACCTTATTTCGAAAAAGCAGACAGTAGAAATCTACCTTTAAGTGGACGCTATAATTATTGGCATGTTCTTTAAAAACAACCCAGATTTTTACGCTCCTGAATTGAGAAATGTAAAAACAGCTACGTAAGTTAATATTTCAATCGTCATTCATTAGGTACCTTTTTAGTTAAATGTGCCTACAAACAGGAATCACAATTGCACAATAATTATGAAGTATACATTTTTTAGTATATAATCAAAGGTTGTTGTTTTGTTTTTCATTTCAGCCATCCAGTTTATAGGATTGACGCGTTTGTATTGATTATTTTCAATATCAATACAAACACGTCATCATCAATTTATATGCATATCATTATCTTACCTTAAGCAGGTAAGTAATGAGACGATTTAAACTATGTATTGCAAATAAAATAAACTGCCTACTAGGTATTCAACACCATACTTACATCGAAGTGGACTTCACAAAAAAAAACTGTTTTAATTGATACAATATCTAATATCACTTGGATTTCAGCGAGCTAACTGCAACCACTTTCTACGCATTTTTATATCTTTTGGAGCACATATAAATAGTACGTCAGGGGTTTTAATAGTTGTATTTCTGCATCCAGGAACTACACACCACCTATAAGAACTCATTTTCTGTTTTTTAAACAGATTAACTTAATTATACTATAATTAAAACAAAAACGAACAATAAGTACTAGGATCAAGTTGATGTTTACGCCGCTGTGACGTCACTATGGTCGCGAGACGCCATATTCTTCAAAATTGTGTTTTGGCGGCATATTTGAATATCATGTTTTTATTTTCCATTTTCTCAATGAATAACTACAAAAAATTAAGAAACATGTGTTTTGTGTGCTCTATAAACGTATCTTAATAATTTGAGACAGTTTTCAAAACCTTGTCAAATAGCCTATTGATATTGCCCGCGCACGCGGTCACCCGCATGTGCCATGTGCCATGTGCAATGTGCGCATGTTATACAAAACCTTAGAATCTTTATACATAGGAATATTAGCTGATGAATTATCAAATACACTCTTTTATTGGCTTACTAAAATTATAATCCCAATAAGAAAGAAGACGTCCATATGAGATTGATAACTAATACATGTGCACTCACGATTTTCTTAAATTTCTCACAATAAATCGAAAAAAGCCTGATAATTTTAGAATAAAAAATCCTTGAAAAGTTACTATACACAGACGTCCATAAAAACTTTATCTCACTTAGAGCTAATTAACATCAATTGAATAAATGGATAGAACGGAAGAATTGTAAGAAATATTATATTAATATTAATTATTTTATAGCATTTATGTGCAATTTTAAAATAATCCTCTGCAGACGTCTGCGCGTCGCCACGGTTTAGCGGAAGACATGATTTTAAATTAATTCTACGATAGAGTTTTTGTCATGTTTTAACTTCTGATCTAAGATATAAACGTAATACTCGTTAATATCTTAGATAAAAAACTAAAATACCATACCATAACCAATGAATTTTAAAATTTAACCTAAAGAACCTGTAAGTAATATGTAAAATTTTAAACCTGTAAAATGTGTGTTTCATGTGTACTAAAGTAATAAAGATTTTTTATTTATTTTATATAATTATAAAAAAAAGTAAGAAACAAAAATCTGAAAATAGAAACTATAGAAAACATTATTAAAATTATTCAAACAGGTAATGAATAACCTAGGTAGGTTCTAAGTAAACGCTTCAAACTTATTTTAAGTGTGTTAATATTCTGTGGTGTAGTCGATATTATTTATCTTTGTACCAAATATATACTAAAAAAAATATGTAAAATAAAATTTGAAAAATAAAAAATTCTACTAAGTAAATAAATTCATATTTCATATTCAGGTAGGAAAATCTACACAACTACTACTCCGAACAGATAAAGTCCTAAGTCCAACCTTGTCTTGCGCGTGCGCTTAGTCTCACTAGATACCTATAAATAAGAGTACTACGAATAGCGTGAGAGTTCGTGGCAAGCATCGCTCGGGTTATATTACATGTTTGTAACACGTGCAAGTGTATTTGTCGGTAAGGATAATGCACTTTAATGTTTACGTTTAATACAATAGTACTTCGGAACTTTACGTAGGTTTAACAAGGTAACTGTAAGTTTGAAAATACGTTGCAGATTAGGGCTAAATTCGATATTATTTTGGATACATATCGACATTACCAGCCCTTATTATTTGTTTCCACTACATAGACACAGGCTTCTTATGAGGATTGAGGTCATAAACCGCCAAGCTGGGCAAGTGCGGGTTGGAAGATATCAACGGTACTACCATTGACATATTACTTATGTATTTGTTAATATGTGCTTGTAGTCGAGCTTTTGATTATCTTTAAAAACCTCCAGTCGTCGAATTGTATTAAGTTTGTATAGTAGCGAAAATTCATGGTTTAAAAAAATCCTAGACAAATGCGTTTTCCTTGTCTTGAAATAATAAATACGTTTTATAATTAACAAATTACAATCGATGTCACACCCACAATACCGATTGTATCAACACCTCATAATATTATAATTTATAATATCTAAATCAACCCGCTTGGGCTACAGAGCGTGCCAAATAATTGTAAACAATTTATTTGTGACTAATTACCCTCCCTCCCCCTGTTACAGACGGTTTAATTTTAAAACAAAATAATAACAGGTATTTTATTTTACGTTTTAAATCATACCTAATGCTTATAAATAGTTCATGAATACAAAGTAAATTATAGTGGAAACTGGGAAATACCAGATATTGTTATTTTTAAAGTGATGCAATTTTCTGTACAACCTATACCTACTGATTTTACATCACTACATAGTATAAAACAAAGTCGCTTTCTCTGTCCCTATGTCCCTATGTAATTATGTATGCTTAAATATTTAAAACTACGCAACGGATTTTGATGCGGTTTTTTTAATAGATAGAGTGATTCAAGAGGAAGGTTTTAGTATATAATTTATTATGTTTTAGACAAAGTGGGCGAAGCCGCGGGCGGAAAGCTAGTAAATGATAAAGCATACAATTCATTTAAATGTTACATCATAAATTTATTTTCAGTAACCTTTAATCATTCATAAAGGACTTAAGAAATCTGATAATATTATTTATCAATAAGATTTATTTTCTTTGAGCGTACAAAGGGGTTGTGAACATCGTGAATCGTTGTTTACAAATATTTGGCAATATGTACGAGGGAATTTCACGGTCGTGTTATTGTTAGAACGATCTTTTTTACATCGACTCGGACGGATTAATGGCGGATTGAAGAATCTTCTTTAATTCAGATTGCGTAAATTTATTAAATTAATTTAAAGGAAATTTCGAAGAATTTTTAATTTAATATGAAAAACTAAAATATAAAACCCATCAAGGGTAATTAATTGCTATTACTTTCCGTGATTGCGTACCGAGAAAGAATTTGTTTGACAAACAGAATACCGACAAAAAGAAACTGTCAGATGGTATAAAAATATTTTCATGTTCGGGGAATATATTTTTCTGTAAGATTTAATTCTTGAAATATAACGATCGCTGGAATTTGGGAATAAAATAGTTACAAGATATATTATTAAAAGAGGGATATTTTTTAAAATAAAAGTAATATGTCAAGTAAACAAACGTTATGATTTATCATCATACCTACATCATTTTTTTGTAAATTGATAAAATTATACTTACACAATAATAAATAAGGTACTTATTTAGTTTTGTCTTCGGTATTAAACTGAAGAAATCAGATACATAAATGACAAACCGCAAAAGTAAAATTACCTACTACTCTACTTAAATCCTGAATAAATTTAATGATAGGTAGTGAAGACCTTGTGAAGACATTTCATAAAGCATATTAAAAACAATTTCATATTTATGATGTCAATAACCTCAATAGTCACAAGTAACTGGGATATGTGTACAGTGTATGTAGAAACATTTATAAGGCTTCTGTTTTTGCCATTTGACTATTCCTAACACGATATATCTATTTACTACTAAGATTTACTAACATGCTAGATTGCCTTGATTAATGAAATTTAAAACCCACATTACATGAAATTTAAAACACACACCCACATTTAATTGGCTCTAGTTTTTTTTTTTTTAATTTGGATTTTCATATATTAAATTTTCTTACGGCCCTTCAGAATACGGGTTAATAACAAGTGTTTTTATTTTTGGTGAATTACGTTTTCAGCACATTTATTCGCTCAGACATAACCCTATTCTATAAAACTGACTGTAGAATATCAGAATAATAAATGGTTTCTGTAAAAAAAATCATTTTTATGAACAACAATGTTCGGTTTGTATCGAGTTCATCTTTTATCAATTTTCGACGGGCGTGTCGAAAATTGATAAAAGATGAAAATTTAACAAAATTTTATAACTGATACTGAATGTAAATTATGGAGAGATATAGTATTGGTTATTTAAGGTAAATTTAAAACACCAAATTATAAAGAAATTGCACAACAGTTGTTAAAAAAACTTCATTATTTTATGAGCAAATACGAACATAAAGCTACACTTTCCCCACAGTCTCCTGGATAGATTTCCAGTAAATCTGCGAAATTTCTGTGAGAAACGGGAAGAACGCATCGAAAAAGAAGTAAAAATTATGAAATAAAGGTATCAGGGTATATGGGATCGTCACATGATGGCAGATTACTGATGGTCCATAACAAAACTATTGTCCCAAAATTAACTAAGAAGAGAAGCTTATAAAATCTATTTCCTTGTACTATTTCATAAGTTTTAATGATTTTTCTCTATTTTGATATCCATTTGAATTAATGAAATACTAAAACAAAACAATAAGTAAAACTTTGTAATAAATAAATGATGTTAAACAAATATACCTTCTATTTCATGCTGTGTTTTAGAGTCTAATAAGAAAATTAGGATTAAAAAAAAACTAGAGCCAATCTACCAAAACCATTAATAGTTTTATATATAATATGCATTAAATTATTCGAAA
This sequence comes from Colias philodice, assembly GCF_061535455.1. Classification (NCBI taxonomy): domain Eukaryota; kingdom Metazoa; phylum Arthropoda; class Insecta; order Lepidoptera; family Pieridae; genus Colias; species Colias philodice. The sequence continues at coordinate 5,278,262 of NC_143095.1, read as the reverse complement.
CCACTTTCACATCCAGGGCAACAAAATCATTGTTGACCAGTGTAATAGGAAAACCTAATTTTGAATTCTCTCTCGTTTTGTTGGCTCTTAAAGACATTACAAAATAAAAGCAATGGATGCTCAGTCACGTTGCCATGACTACGGGTTGTCCGCCCACCTTTGAACTGAGAATAAGAACTTTGATAATTGTAATGCAATTTAAATACATCCATACTAATAATATTATAAATGCGAAAGTAACTCTGTCTGTCTGTCTGTTACTCAATCACGCCTAAACTACTGAACCAATTTTCATGAAATTTGGTATGGAGATATTTTGATACCCGAGAAAGGACATAGGCTACTTTTTATCCCGAGAAAATGACGCAATCCCGGAAATCCCACGGGAACGGGAACTATGCGGGTTTTTCTTTGACTGCGCGGGCGAAGCCGCGGGCGGTAACCTAGTTCAAAATAAACCTTGACAATTAGACGTATGTACCGTTTTCATGTTTTTAGCATTTAATTTCACCTGTCTCGGTCTTTTTCATCTCTCAATCTAATTTTAATTCGACTTCCCTATAGAACTCTAAATTCAATTCTGTTTTGCTCAACTCCGTCAAAAGGATTTTTATTGTTTTGTAGGTATGAATTTAATATATTTTATGTACCAACATTTCTTTTACGTTTCTCTGTAGCGTAAATGATATGATGGATGGACAATAGAGTACTTACTGAGCTTGCTTACAACAAGGTAAGATTTGATAAAATATTTCATTAATTTAATTAGCAACACAATGTGAGTAAACAATAATTATGAATAGACAATAAACATTTATATCACAGTATTACAATATTATTTCCTAAATATGGTAATTGGTAATACTGTGTTTATATACTGTTAACGATTTAGGTTATGTTATATTCGATAACGAGTAACGACCTTGTCCACTTGTAGGATCGGATGTGTTCTATAAATATAAACAATGGTGGTTTGATTTATACGTTCAGGAAGTTGTGAAAGCATGCCGAGTGGTTTCTGATGATAAAATAAAATAAAAATTATCTTAAAAAAAAGAAAGATCTTACTTTAGCATCGTGAACATGACTTGTACATTCCTGAACAACGCTATGTTCACAATTCGGAGTTTACATTATCGCAAAAAAATAGATAAGAGCATCTAGCTAAGAAACAGCCTACAAGATTTGTCAGAGAATGAACTCCATTGAAAAACATTATTACTAATCGCAAACAAAATTTTATTGATCATGATTTTGTCTTGTACTTAAGTATTTTCTTATTAAATTTTTGAAGTAGTTTTTTCAATTAACATGTTTTTCATACTATATTTATAATAATTAAGAACCCACCTGCGCTTGCCAACTTACAAATATCGCGGCAGTGTTGATTGTAGATAGTCTGTAGTACTATTTACTTCGATTATATAACGCACACATTTAATTATAGAAGTATAACAAATAGATCTGCCGTTACATAAATTATAGATACCTAACATTCTACCTTTTAAATGTCATACAACAATAATAAATTATGTGTTTTTAAATTTTTGTTTTGTTTTTAATATCTACATTCATAATATTATATTATATTGTGTAGGTACATTTATAATTTGTCTTGGGATCATAAATTTTTTAAATTGAAATGAATATGTCAGAACTCAGAATATTAAGTTTTACTTTTTAAATTCCTTACTTTTATGTAGACCGTATGTATTACACTGTACACATGATAAAAATTAAAAATGTATTGACTTCGAACTATAATATATTACTCAAGACTTCAGTTTCAGTGTCTACAGCTCGAATGTTTTATGTCTTACTAGCTTCCGCCCACGACTTTGTACGTGCATCCCCGTTTTTCCCCGTTCCCGCAAGAATTTCGGGAAATCCTTTCTTAGCGGATGCCTACGTACTAACATCTACCTGCATGCCAAATTTCAGCCCCATACGTCCAGTGGTTTGGGCTGTGCGTTGATAGATCACTATATCAGTCACCTTTGAGTTTTATATATATAGATTTCGCTACTAAAATATAATTTCCTTACATTGAAAGGGATAAATAATGAAACTAAAATTGCACATGGGCACTCTCACTTACCATTTTTGTCAATAAGGCCGAGTAAAAGGCTTGCTATTGCCGCGAAAGTGTAGGCCATACAACACGTAATAAACATGATACAAGAGGGTTTCAAGGGCATTGGGAAATTTAAAATACATTAACTCTCCCACATAATTTATTAGAAGACTAAATTACCAAAATAACTCGTATAGTAACTATATTACTTATAGAGAATTATAATCTTAAAATCCTAAAGTCCAATACCTATTTTCTGCGAGAGTATTCTTATAAACACATTCGAATAATTATTTTTGGTTAGGTACGTATAGTTAAATGCCACTGCGTGTTATTATCATTAAGTACTAATCAGATATGTATAATGTATGTACCCCTTCCCATCGCAGAGGTGACAAAGCCACTTATCTCAATATGTAATGGATATGCTTCATTAACATTTTCCATACGTAATTACGCCACTACACAATTTTAGAAAGACGCAGATTAAGACGAAACGTGTCGTGCAAGATAGTCAGGAGCTATATAAAAAATGGCCTAGAATGTGAAACGGGGATTTCGTAGTGGAAAAATACGGCGCGGTTAGCTGCTTTCCGAAGGCAAGAGGTGAGAGGGGTTATACGCATGCGCACGCCACACGAATCGCTGCCTAGAGATGACCAATATTTGCTGTATCGATGGAATTATTGCAAAAATACTGTTAAATTTGTGATTATGTCTACTGTATATTAACTATCTTGTACAAAAAATAAAACGCGGAAAATTCAGATAACAATCTAAAAATAATATTTTTTGTATGTGATAATTTTGTTGAGGATAAAACAGAGAACATCATATTTAAGCAGTAATAAAAACTTATTTAATTATTTGCAATATGTTATCCTTATAACAAACATCTACTATAAATTCCGTTATAAATTCTTTTCAACTACGTTATTCACTTATGACGTTACAATTTTTTTTTTAATATGCGACGTGACCAACGGACGGACGTTTTAAATTGCCTCATTCTGGATTTATCGACATTCGATACACTGTCTCGCCTTACATCCTTACCACTTGTTGCTTGCGTCCACGTGGCGGGTGGCCGGGGGGTGGGCACCTACGACTAGTATCTACTCACTAGACATAGACACGCACCTTCATACGTTAACTAATTTTGTACATACATTACAGCAATTAAAATTATTCAGTGTCGAAATCACTGTCAGTAATTATCGCGGCAATTAATACTTATATTTGTATCAAAATTATACGCACGCATATCGGAACGAATTAAAAAGTAAACAGAATACAATTACGCCAACTCGTCGCACTTTAGTTAGTTTCGAGTTCGTCATTAAGACGCTGTCCACGGAATAGCTACTTGCAGCTGGGCGGTTGAATGACCTCTCTTAATGCGTCAGCTAGCTCTTAATAAAGCGCAAAGCGAGAAAATAAACGTGATAACCGCATGTATAGTGTATATTCTACTCGCTAAGTAACGGTGAACGAACGCACTAAATAGATCGTAAACCGGTCATGAAGTAGTACATCGCAAGGATAATGTGTCAGGGTTAAGTGGACGTTGATACGGCACAATAACGATTCATTATATTGTATCGGACCGGGATCCTCGCATCGCTACACCTTCCTTTTATCCGTAACCTTTCTCAAGCAGTTACACAGTGATCTAAACATATTTAGCGAGTAGCGAGATGATTACGACGTGATTACGACCAACTTTTACCGACCGCGACGCAGCGGTCACAGCGTTCCAGTTCTGAGATTTATAATTTTATATTTGACTCATAAAATTATAAACACTACATTTTAAATTCCATTAACTGTTTTTATTAAAAACTTCACGCTTAGCATCTAATTTGTTTTCTATTTGTTGCGAAACAAACTCAATAATATACAGTACCTTTAACATACAAGTATCTTCAAAGTTGCAAAGGAAGCTTTACAAAAATTCATTATCTGAGACAGCGTTATAACCGGCATTCATATCATAGTTACATAGTATGGTTCTGTTAAAATTAAATCTTAAAATATGATACGATTTAAGGATATTATTTGTAAAAGCACACCTTAGTGTAAGTATACATATTATGTAGATATAAGTATATTATGAATTATGATGAAATTATATGGATTGCTAATTACTTTACATTAATGACTCATACATGTTGCATCTATGATACGAGTCCATGAAAGGCTAGTCAATTTGATAACCTGTCTTAATTAAAGCAGATAATTTCAAATAAGTATAAATAATTAAATACTGTACTATTTAAAATAAATACAGGTATGAACTATAAAACTATTAATTTATTAAGCAGTTCGCCCTTCAAAGGCGAGTCCAGCAAGGTTGGCGCACGCTACAAATGTCAAACGAGCAATAGACGCGCAATATCAGTAAAATGTCATACTTTACGATGGAATGCTCTTGCGCAGGGTTCACGGACGCGGTGACGGGCATCGAGTGGGCTGTGAGCTTCGCGGTGATAATTTTATAAGGACATCACGATAAGAACTCGTTCAGTATACCAGATGTAAGAATGGCATGTCTATTTATATCGCGAGTTAGTTACGGGTTAAAAATATAAGACGCGCTCCAAATTAGACAGGAACCGATTTAAACGCACGTTATAAATTCATGAAAATAAAATATCTCATTTACGTAAGTGATCTAGGAAGTGTTCCGGGTTTAACTTTCGAATCGTATTAATTTCGGGTATGCATTGGGAGCGAAATCTGATGAAACATTGTGTCAATCGCCTTTCTTATACGAAGGTTAACCAATTTCCAATATGGACCATGTTTTAAGGTAAGCGAGAACTTGCGGAAATACCTATGTGTTTTATTGATCTGAATACCTATGGTAAGTAGGTATAGATAGGTTCGCGCTTTCGACTAAATACCATCAATTAATACCTGTCACATAACACTGGAAGCTAATTGATTCGTTAAGCAATGTCAGATACTTTATTTGTTTAATGACAATGAGCAGCAGGTGATGGTTTATCGTCTTTAATGGGTTATAGTACAAAGTTCGCTAAGCAGTTGGAAATATGAAGGTTCTTTAGCTACCGTCGCCGGTAGAAAATGCAGTTCCGTATCGTTTTGCAAATATCAAATAAAATTTACACTCACAAATTTTCACATTTTTTTATATGTCTTAAATGTAACAGAAATAATTTGAAATGTTATAAACTGCATGCTGTGCATAAACATGTTCTCGATTGAGAAATGAAGTAGGTATGTTTCTCGAAGTAAATGCTAATTGTTATTGGTTTATAATTGATCCACGTGTAAAACTCGACTTGATTTAAACGGCAATTGTCGCCAGATGATAAATTTTCATACTGCCAAGCGTAGTATTCTGTATTGTATTACATAACTTCAATATACATTGTTCTATACTTGTCTAAACGGAGTTTGGACAGAACACACACAATACACATGCATTGAATGGCGCCTTATTTTAAATTATTTGATTTATAATGATAAAATAATAATAATAAAAAAATCATATTACAACGAAGAAATATTACATAATATCGATAGCAATATACAGGGTGTAATCATTAAGTGTGCACAGGCGATTATTCCGTAACTATTACAGAACTGATTTTGAAAGTACTATACCTAATGAGTAATGAGTAAAATGACAATAATAACTTTTTAAAAATAAAACGAGAAATTTCCAAAAAATTTACATCAAATGCTCCCATACATTTAGTATGAAATATGACTATTCCAAACATTAAATATGAAAGGGTTTGCTTTTTTATTTGATTTTATGCTTTAATTATTTCGCTAATGTTAATGAAAGTTAATTTAGAAACTGTAAATAGAGCTCGATGTTGAAAAAAATGGTATTCCAAATCGAGGATGTCATTTCGAATATGTATTTGTTTTGAATACAAAATGTATGGGAAATAAAATGTATGGGAGCGCTTCATGTAACATTTTTGTATATTTCTCGTTTTATTTAAAAAAAGTTATTATTGTCATTTTACTCATTAGGTATAGATAGTACTTTCAAAATCAGTTTAAAGTTTTTTGATATCTGTAATAGTTTCGGAATAATTGCCTGCGCCCCGGTATCACTTCACTACATAGTATCATCACTACATAGTAGAGGTCCGCGCCGCAGTCCAAAAGCCCAGCGGCGGCGCGCCGGGTGCGGCACCCGGCGCGGCGCGGCGTCGCCGGCGTGGGCTAGTTATTTTTAAAGTTATTAGGGGGTGGGCGGACAGTAGAAAAATCTCTCTTTAAGTTTAATAAAAAAAATATTTTTATTAAAATCAAGTAGCTTAACTATTTAGTGATGAACATGATAATTATAAACATTGCCAATAATTTTATTGGCAATGTTATGTCAGAGCAAGCAAAGGCAGGTGGGCCACCTGATGTTGAGTGGTCACCACCGCCCATAAACACTTGTAACACTAGAAGGGTGCTTTGCCGGCTTTTTATGGACAAATAAGCTCTTTTCTTGAAGGCCCCAATGTCGTAGTTGTTCGGGAACACCGCAGGTGGCAAATCATTCCATAGTTTCACCGTACGCGGAAGGAAGTTACGGGTGAAGCGGACAGTGGTGGAGCGCCAACCATCCAGATGGTGCGGATGGAACTGGTTTTTACGGCGTGTGGTCCAGTGGTGGAACTGTGCGGCTGGTAAAAGGTGGAACAATTCCTCAGAGCACTCCCTATTTCTCCCTTTTTCGAGGCTAATTTAGCCTTCGCTTCCAAATGACTGTGGAATTGAACGTCACTCGAGATTTCAACTCCGAGGATTCCGATATACTAAGGGGAGTACTTTTAAACCGATGTTCTACGACAAATGGGGTCTTTTTAGCGGTGAACGCGCAAACCTGTGTCTTTAGGGGATTGAACTCGACAAGATTAAGTTCGCCCCAATCCGACACTTCTTGGAAAGAAGACTCGACTTCAGACACAAGTTTGTTTCGACTCTCATTGAGGCTTTCCTTTGAGGTGGGATAATCGATATATCGATATAGTACATCGATATAGTAGACATTGTCTACTATATCGATGCGACGTTGCCGTGTTGTAGACAACAACGCGTGCGTGACACATGGTTCGCGCGCAAAATTTGAACTCGGCGCCAATTTTTCTGTGACCCGGCGGCGGCGGCGGCGCGCCGGGGTCTCTCGGCGGCGGCACGCCGGCGTGGCGCGGACCTCTAACTACATAGTATAAAACAAAGTCGCTTTCCCTGTCCCTATGTCCCTATGTCCCTTTGTACGCTTAAATCTTTGAAACTACCCAACGGATTTTGATGCGGTTTTTTTTTAATAGATAGAGTGATTCAAGAGGAAGGTTTATATGTATAATAACACCCATAAAATAGTGGAGAAGTACTGTTATTTTTGAGGTTTCTAATGTGATGTCGTAAAAAATTACATTTTTTCCGCTTACATTGCAAACGCAGGCTGAACCCTACGAGTTTTATCAAAATAATGTACTAAGTATTATACACATTGAAAAGGTCTACAGAAAAGTCCGCGATGGTATATGTCTATCTCTTATGGATAACCCACAATAACTTTTTTTTGTCATTTACTTTTTACGACAAATAATGGCTAATTTTCGATGCGATTTTAACCAATACAGCATTAATCCTTAACCAATTAAATACCTTGAATAGATTGTTCATTTACAATAGATCTATATGACCCTTTACACCGTATAATTTAAGTGAATATTTTCGAAGATATTACAGATTTAAAAATTGCGGGACGTAGCGTTTGCGGCGGTACCGGCCGGCCGCCCGGCTATCTATGGCCGAAGCCGGAGCGGGCCGCTATGTTTTTAATTTTTATCACGTTTTTATATACAACGTTCACAGTTTTTCTGTAGTGTATTTAGTATCAGCATTGCACCCGTGCGAAGCCGGGGCGGGTCGCTAGTAAACTATAAAACAAAGTCGCTTTCTCTGTCCCTATGTCCCTTTGTACGCTTAAATCTTTGAAACTACGCAACGGATTTTGATGCGGTTTTTTTTAATAGATAGAGTGATTCAAGAGGAAGGTTTATATGTATAATAACATCCATTAAATAGTGGAGAAGTACTGTTATTTTTGAGGTTTCTAATGTGATGTCGTAAAAATTACATTTTTTCCGCTTACATTGAAAACGCAGGCTGAACCCTACGAGTTTTATCAAAATGATGTACTAATTATTATACACATTGAAAAGGTCTACACTCTACAGAAAAGTCCGCGATGGTATATGTCTATCTCTTATGGATAACCCACAATAACCTTTTTTTTTGTCATTTACACTGAGAAAAAAATTCAATAAAAAATATTAAGAACTAATAAAATTCATATAAATCCTAGGACAATTAAAGTTCTCTAACGGCTACAAACGAGTTTTACTTATTTCATTTACTGACGCCAAAAATCCAAGTTTAGTTGGAATAAAAATGCCTGTTTACTAATAACGAGTAAAGTTTATTAAGTGCAAGTAATCCAACATACTTTCTGTTAATATGTTTTTATTAAGGCCAATAACATATATATTGGTTACACGTAATATATTTTTTATTCTTAGTACTTTTTTTCTTGGGTTTTACTACTCTTGTTACTTGTCTTAAGAATCTTGTGACTAGGATTCACAATTTAATGTGTGGAAATAATAACGCAGTGATGTAATAACCAGTATTTTTTTATAGGCCCTATTAAAATTTTGACTTGTAATTAATATCTTTTATTGAAATTCATTGAGGTGTGATATAATTTCTAGTATTCTGTTTAATAGTAATTAGTAACGTTACTATACTATACCGCTAAATTTAAATACCCAAAAAAACTTCTGGAGGAGAATCTACACATGAATATGAACAAGTTTAACTATGGAACCGACTCCAAAAAGCGCGAAAAACAATCATGTTTTTTACTTAACATTTGTGCTTTTAGAGTCGGTCCTATAATTAAATTTGTTCATATTCATGTGCAGATTCTCCTCCAAAAGTTTTTTTGGGTATTTAAATTTAGCGGTATAAGTATAGTAAATTAGTAACGTTACTAATTACTTTTACATATTGATGATTTCGATCAACTTTATTTTTATTATACGAAGCTCTAATAACTAATGTAATTCAAAACTTTATTGTTTTTTAAAATTGTTCAGATGAGTAATAGAGAAAAATTGTTCGAAATCTTCATTTGCAGATAGGTGGACATAATAAATAAAATTTGATATTTTCCTGAAACAACTTTATTCTAATTAACCAAAAAATAATCATTGACAACATAATTTTAAGTAATAAACTAAAAAATCCTGGGGATAGTATTCATGAGAACAAACAACTTGCCCAACCGATGCTGAATTTTTAGTTTTTTAGTTTTTAGGCAACAACACTTCCACCAGCCAAGTAGTTTGTATTCAGTCTCAATGCCGCTGTGGCCACCCACTTCTCTTCCACTAGGTGCTACGGCTCTAAGGAATTCCGCAGCCATGCGACTTTCTCCCTTAATTCTTCGTCGGATTCTGAAAGGAATCATTTATCATTTAAATTGAAAACAGCAATACCCGTAAAAGTAAACAAACTCGCTTTTCATTAAAATATACATTACCTGCTGATGCTGCTGGCAATCGTATTAATGGAGCTACATCAGAATTCGATGACGAAGATGATGTTCTTGTCAAGGAATGTGAACGGGCCCTCTCGATAATTCCACGACTACGCAACTGCTCTACCATCAATCGACGACTTCAAAGTTTTCAGAACCTAAAATAATAACACTGATTTGAATGATGACTAAAAGAAGACCATAAGTGTACATCATATCTACAGGGTGTAATCGTTAAGTGTGCACAGGCGATTGCATCAAAAATCTTTAAATTGATATCGAAAGTACTTAACCTAATGAGTAAAATGGCATTAATAATAACTTTTTTTAAAATAGAACGTGAAGTATCCGAAAATTTTACATTAAACACTCTCCTACATTTAGTATGAAATAGTGAACAGTTTTAGTTTACTGATCAACTGACTTATTTCATCGTTGGTTAAAATTCTGAGTGTTCCAGAATCCACTCTTCCATCTAGACAACGCAATATACCAAATTACTTTAAGTATGAATAAGGTAATATTATGAACATTAATACATCGACTGTTCTGACAAAGAATAGTTTGGTACTGTGTTCTGGGGTGCAAAGAATAAATAAAACTATCTAGCTTCTAATTATCTACTTATGTAGTTTGATTAGGTACTTACCACGAAATTGGGTTACATACTCCTGCAATCCCCACCTCACTGGTTAATTGATCCATGAGTATTCTCTTATTCGAGTCATTCAATTGTTTTTGCACTGCACAAATTATTTTCACTTGTGTGTTAAACACACGTGCGCTCACTGACGCTAAGCAAATGAGCAATTGAGCAGCAACGTCCCGGCTGCTCCGGCCGCCGGCAGATCATAGTAGGCATGTATCTTGTTACTAGTAAACTTTACTAATTCCAATAAATGGTATATATAAACACTAAAAGCCATAACTATAATGACAAATAATAGTTTACTTCTTGAGGGAAAAATAAAACTAGTTCTAATTACAAGTTCACGAATTATGGAAATAAGAAATGCCATATTAGATATTATAGTTTTTTGTAATCGGTCATTTTAGTAAAACTCTTTTATAATCATAACTAATCTGTACCTCTTGATATTAGTACAGTACCTACAAATTCAAGGAATATTTATTAATACATGTAAAATCCTACAATCCCAAGTAAAGACTATTAATTTCGACATTTAATAAAACCCGTTTATTGGTATTATATTACGAAATTAACAAACTGTACTTGAAATTAAATTTTTTGTAGTTTTCATTAAAAATACATAGGGATTGATAAAATTTGATAATAACGCAATTTAATAACATTGTTATTAATTACGCCGAAATTTTTTCTCTCAGTGTACTTTTTACGACAAATAATGGCTAATTTTCGAAGCGATTTTAACCAATACAGCATTAATCCTTAACCAATTAAATACCTTGAATACATTGTTCATTTAATATAGATCTATATGGCCCTTTACACCGTATGATTTAAGTGAATATTTTCGAAGATATTACAGATTTAAAAATTGCGGGACGTAGCGTTTGCGGCGCGGCGGTACCGGTAATGTATATTTTATACCCGTGCTAAGCCGGAGCGGGCCGCTATGTTTTTACTTTTTATATACAACGTTCACAGTTTTTCTGTAGTGTATTCATTGCACCCGTGCGAAGCCGGGGCGGGTCGCTAGTATACAATATAGCTTTGTCTAATAGTAAAGCTTGACTTTGGGCAAAGAAACAACACAAGCAACATTCCTGAAAGACTACGTTTTTAAGGAAATTAGATCTTTATAGCACCAAAGAACAAGTACTGAATTCATTTTTCATTCCATTTTTTTTTTTCAGGTACTGTGCGACATGCACAGGTTACTAAATTTCATGGAGATTAAATCAATGTAACTCAAGTTTTGTCGAATAAACAAACGCCTCACACCAGTCCAGTCGACTCTGACCTCGCAAATGATAACAGAATAACAACGATGATACGATGCATATTTTAGTAGGACACAAATCAAACTTCGAACTTCTTAGGTATAAAACATTTTGAAGAAATCTTAAAATAAGCAAGCAAGCATTGCATTTAATAAACGAATACCTACTTATTTTAAAACGATATGATAATGTATTACGCTACCTTCAGGCTTCAGCTGTAATTATATAATGTACTTAGTACAATTTTCCAAAGGTCCAAAACAAAAATAATAGAGATAAAATTATATCAATTACATTTATCGTTTATGGATCTCAATGTATAAAAATGAATGATTGCTACGTTAATGAGTATCTTCATAAAAATATGAGCTTCTTTACAACACCCGGAGCTTGTATACAAACAAACCGTACGCTTTTGCATTAATTATTAGAACATAAGTAACAATACAATATGCTGCGTAATAGAGACACGTGTCCTGACTGTTTATAACGTTGTATTAAATGAATATTAGGAGCATATACGAAGTACGCAATTTGTACCAATCGAAATCGTTCATAGGCAATGGTCAGAGGACACACGGCGCCTCACAAGGACGCGGACGTCGGCAGCCTTTCGACTCACGCGTTTAATTACCTCTGTATTCTGTATAAAAAGTTTCATACAGGTTTTATAATCTTATTAAATCTTTTTGTTCAAGATTTACTGTCGTCGCGAAATTTACTGTTTAACGAAACAAAAAATTAAAGAGCAATTTTGTAAATACCAATTAGGCAATTACTGCTCCTGCAAAATGCAAAATGAAAAATTATGAGTGATATACTTAGATAATGGCCGTCTTTACAACGAAAATGATATACCTACCTACCACGAATAATCAATTTTAACCGATAAAAATAGCGGGTAGGTACAGTAGGCGCTTGCTAATCCGGCACCGGCAATTTTTCCTCTATGCCGGATTGTCGGAAATGCCGGATTATCGAATTACTATAGGAAATAAGACTTCATATTATTTATTTATTTATTTATTATTTATTTATTTATATTTAAAATGGTAAGTTGAATTTATTATAAAAAAAATACATAAATTAATTAAAATATTAATTAATTATGTATTAAAATTACATATTAGGTTCATCATTTGTGACGTTTTCGTTCAGTAATCCGGCGTTCAGCTATGTAAAATGCCGGATTATAGAGCGGGCTGTCTGAGTCCCGAAGTGCCGGACTACTGAGCGTGCCGGATTGGCGAGCGCCGGATTATCGAGCGCCTACTGTACTTGGAAAATATTTAAATTTTGAGCTTATTATCAACTTAATATTATCTCTTATTAGAACAAAAAGAAAATCAAAAAATATGAAACAATCCGGAGAAGAATATTTCCATTGTATTATAACCAGGAATATTATAACGAGTATGGACATTTACCGACCACACACAAACTTGCTTGACCTTGCTACACGAGATGTTAGCATGTGACGCGCACATGTAACGCAAATTAGTAAGAGACTGGCATGTTCTATATTTACTCTGCTAGTCACTATTCTGCGGTTTGATCGTTGAAATAAATAATCCGAGCGACGTTAGAATGCAGCTCAATTCTGGATTATAGATAAAAGTATCTACGAAAATTTATTATTGATAATAGACAAAGTGAATTCCACAAAATATATAGATATTATGAATAGAGCATAGACAGAAAAATCTGGTACGCTCGTACGATAGCATCGATATAAACTAAGGTCACCTTGTGCAAGCGTAATGACTTCTAGTTTTTTCTTTAAAAATTTGGCAGGTAGACACTTGTGACTTTGTGAGATGTTGTAGTATTTGTCGTATTTGAGGAGCAAATCCATGAAAATGTGTATATGAATTTCAATAAAGGAAAATCGATACATTTAATCCCAGTCAGTCGACGTCTCGTTTTTAATTAGAAGCTAATAATTATCGTAACGCAAAATTTCAGTTTATTCTTTCAAATAGATGTAAACAAAATGTGATACGTAATTTTTGACCATGTAAAAAGATAACCTACAAATTAATAATAATCTGTGTCATTGAATACGTTTTTTGTAATACATAATAATAATATAAGGTTGTGTTCGATAACACGATGCGTAAGATGTTTTAAGACGCAAAAGAGGTGTGAACGTCACACTCAGGCAGCATGACGACTGAATCTGTATGACGCTGTCTTGCACCACGTTGTCAAGAGTAAACAATTTACTGTTTGTAAACATCGGCCGTGCCCGCGAATGTAAACAACACCACGTTGCTTAGATGTCAATGGCAAAGCCAAGTTCTAAGAAATCGTTCACGGCGGCGCCAATGCAAGATACAACGCATTTCAATAAAATATACTTGAAACGTTTTTGTTCTTATTTGCGACTGGATTTGAAATATTCTTAGTAGTATGGAATGGTAATACATTGACATTATACTGACCCTTCGTGTTTTATTTTTTACTCTTGATCAATATTGAGTGATATGGTTAAATGATGATTCTCTGCTATGACGTCGTTGTTCTCTGCTCTGTAGGAATCAACTGTATGTACCTACACACTAATAAGATGCAAAGTTCCCATACGTAATTACGTAATAAGCGATTATAAGGATGTAAGTTCGTTATACAAAAGTCGTCATGCAAGTCATATTTTATTTGAAATTGTATTTCATTTGGAATCATCACTTTATAGATACGATTACAGGCAGTATTTACTTGAATATAAGGTTTAAATATCATTGATATATTTTATTGTACATTCGAATTACACAATTCTGCATTGTTTAATTCTATTACTAATAAATTAATACTTAATAATATTAAATGTTAAATTTCAAAGTAAAATCGCATATGAATATAATTCAAATTTTAATACATAATATGTGTATCATATAAATATACATATAAAATACCCAGGCATACATAGTAACTCAATGTACCCAGGTGATTAAATTATATCATTTTATATTATGATTATAAGCTATAACTAATTTATCTGTACTATTTACCAAAATTAATTTAACTATAACTTTACATATGCGTTATTAATTTTGAAATGGTAAACGGAGGCCCTTTGAAGGGCACGTTTAGGGTTTTTCTTTTACTTTAAATCTACAAGGAGATACTACTCTTAAATTTATTTCCGCAATTGAAAACGTTGTATCTTTTAAATGGTCATGAAATTAAATCATATTGCGGTACGATTTAACGCTTATTGCGTTTAATAAAAAGTACATTTCGATCGTGCTTTCGATGTATTTAATGAAAAACCGTTCAGTAATTAACACGGTAAAGGTTGATAAAATTAAAAACATGTAAAATGTAAATCATTTCGATTGAAACCTAAGGCGCAACGGTTGTTGGCTTCTGGTGTCTTCATAAATAAGAAGTCCACTCTAAATGCCAAGTCATTATTAACATAATCGTCGTTTCACACCGGTGGTTAAAAATATACTTATTGTATGCTATTTGATATACGATGCTCATTGCTCGCTATTCCTTAAAATTATAACAATTATTAAGTTATTCTAGAAATGAGTTTATGTTTGTGTTTTGTAATTTGCAGATGTTGTACAACATTGCAAAATTCAAAGTGCATTATGTGGTAGTGATTTGTAGCTACTTTAATAAATAAATAAATTGGATGATGTTATACAGGGTGTAATCGTTAAGTGTGCACAAGCGATTATTCCGTAACTATTGCAGATATCAAAAAACTTTAAACTGATATCGAAAGTACTTAACCTAATGAGTAAAATGGCCATAATAAATTTTTAAAAATAAAACGAGAAATAACCAAAAATGTTACATTAAACGCTCCCATACAATTTATTTCCCATACATTTTGTATTCATAGTAGATTTTCGAAGTGACGTCCTTATTGTGCAATACAATGAGGAGGTCTATTTACAGTTTCTAAATGAACTTCCCTCCAAATTTGCGAAGTAATTAAAGCAGAAAACCAAAAAAACAAAAAAAAAGCTAAAATCTTTCATATTAAATGTATAGGTTGATCCAAAAGTAATGATAATTGGGTATTTCCTGTGCACATAAAATAAAAATATAAAATAAATGTTTTATTGTTGTTTTTTTAATCTGTGTACATCAAATGAAACCTACGTTATCTAGTGAGTAAGAGAGTGAAGAATGTAATTACTTTTGTGACTGTATGAATTGTATTGATTGATGTATCGGTTCATTCGTTCTTGCTCATTAAAGAGACTTGCCTCTTGTTCGCAATCTGATATACACGTTGTTTTATTTTATTAATAGGTTATGGGCCCAGATCCATATAATTAGTTATCAAAAGTTGTAAAGTTATAGTTTTTTTAGTTAGCATCAGTGATTAGAGAGTGATTGCGTCATATATCACGGTGAAAAAAAATTTTTCATCCCTGTTGCACGTGGCGCGGCGTTGTGGTGTGATCAACAGATATGGCTTCAAGTACAAATTCCTTTATTGCAAATGTGCCGAAACTAAAAGGCCGAGAAAATTATAGCGAGTGGGCGTTTGCCGCTGAAAACCTATTAGTACTTGAAGGAAAATCAAAATTTGTCAAGCTTGAGGGAACCGGCGACGCCATTACGGAAGACGCTATGACGAAAGCCAAGTTGATTCTAACCATAGATCCTTCGTTATATGTACACATTAAAGATGCTAAGACTACTAAACAACTATGGCAGAAATTACAGCAGATGTTTGATGACGCGGGCTTTTCGAGAAGAATCATGTTATTGAGAAATTTAATTTCAATACGTCTCGAAACATCGGATTCAATGACAAGTTATATTACTCAATTAATAGAAACCGGGCAGAAATTATCTAGAACGGGTTTTGTGGTGAATGATGAATGGATTGGTTGTTTAATGTTGGCAGGATTGCCTGAAAAATATTTTCCAATGCTCATGGCCATTGAACATTCAGGGATCGCCATTACGGCGGATGTTGTAAAATCCAAGTTATTAGATTTGTCCGGGAATGATGATTCGGCGGAGACTACAGCGTTGTACACTAGAGGGCGTCGACATATCGATCAAAGATCAAAATCATTCAGTAAGATTGGAAACACGTTCAACAAAGATGGCGATACGTCAAATGTTAACAATAGCAAAAAGAAAGTCATCAAGTGTTATCGTTGTAAACAGATTGGGCACTATAAAAATCAGTGTACACAAGTGAAAGGTGCGATGACAAACAACCTAAATTGTTTTTCTGCATTATTTTTACGGGAAAACTTCAAGAAAGATGATTGGTACTTAGATTCAGGCGCAAGTGTGCATATAACCTCGAACGTGAACAATATTCGGAATCCATCAGAAAACACGAGTATAAAGGAAATTACAGCGGCTAACAATGGAGTGATGGCTGTATTATGCTCGGGTGATGTTGATATTGTTACGATTACGTCGAAAAGCAGATATAATATCACAGTGAAAGACGTGTTATGCGTGCCAAGTATTGCAACGAATTTATTATCTGTGAGTAAATTAATTGAAAATGGAAACAGAGTGGACTTCAATAAAAATTATTGCTATATCTACAACAGTAAAAATCAGATGATAGGAGAGGCAAGGTTAGTCGATGGTGTCTATAAACTTATTGTAGAAAATAAACACAGCTGTTGGCTCTCAACGACTGTCAGTGGAAAAAGTGAGTTGTGGCATCGAAGGATGGGCCACTTGAACAGTAAAGACCTCACCAAAATGAAAGATGGTGCAGTTGTGGGCATTGACTTTACTGACAAAGCTGTTGTTGATAAAAGTTCGTGTGTTGTGTGTTGCCAAGGGAAGCAGTCACGATTACCGTTTAACCATGTTGGTACCAGAAGTAGTGAAGTACTTAACATCATTCATGCAGATGTGTGTGGACCTATGGAGGTGAATTCAATTGGAGGCTGCAGGTATTTTTTAATCTTTGTTGATGATTACACACGCATGACTTTTGTCTATTTCTTGAAAGCTAAGAACGAAGCATTTAAATATTTTAAAGATTTTAAAGCTTTAGTTGAAAATCAACAGAATAAGCGGATTAAAATATTTAGAACTGATAACGGTCTGGAATTTTGTAATACATTGTTTGATAGTTACTTGGCAGAAGCTGGTATACTTCATCAGAAAACTAATATCTATACTCCAGAACAGAATGCTATCAGTGAACGTATGAACAGAACTCTAGTAGAAAGGGCTCGTTGCATGTTGTTTGATGCCAAACTAGACAAAAAGTTCTGGGCTGAAGCGGTAAACACAGCCGTGTACCTTAGAAATAGGTCACCAGCTTCGGGCTTACAAGACTTGACACCAATTGAACTTTGGACTAATAAGAAACCTAATCTTAGTCACATTCGTATTTTCGGGAGCCAGGCCATGGTGCACATTCCAAAGGAAAAACGATTAAAGTGGGATATTAAATCTAAACCACATATACTGGTTGGTTACTCTGAAAATGTGAAAGGGTATAGGATTTATGACCCAGTTAAGAAATGTGTGACAGTAAGCAGGGATGTCATAATTCAAGAAAACTTAAAAAGTAACATGAATGAAACCATATCAGTTTCAGTGGGGGAAATCTCAGAAATAAAGGAAGAAAAGAAAGACATGGATGAATTTACTGATGAAGAAGCTAAACAGGATATTAACCAGATTAATAATAATAATCCTATATTGCGGGATGTGTCTGAGATTCCACCACCAGATGAACCAAAGAGGATGAGGAGACCACCACAGCGTTATGGTTATTCAAACCTGTGCATGCAGTCGAATGCTGAGAATCAAAGTGATCCAGTCAGTATCCACCACGCTCTACAAAGTCCCGATAAAGATAAGTGGATTTCTGCAATGGAAGAGGAACTTCAAGCATTCAAAGAGAATGATGCATGGACAATAGTGAGTGAAGTGCCTCAAGGTAAAACATTAGTGCAGTGTAAATGGGTCTTTAAAAGAAAGTTTGATAGTGATAACAGTGTTAGATATCGTGCTCGTCTGGTAGCGAAGGGCTTCACCCAAAAACCAGGTATTGACTATGATGAGACATTTTCACCTGTTGTGCGTCACTGTACTTTACGATTGTTATTTGCACTTTCTGTACAATTAGATTTAAAAGTTACTCATTTGGATGTTAAAACTGCTTTTTTGAATGGTATTTTAAAAGAAGATATTTATATGGCTCATCCACAAGTTAATTTAGATAGTAATAATGAGAAAATAATTGTAAAATTAAATAAAGCTATCTATGGCTTAAAGCAGTCGTCAAGGTCATGGTATGATAAAGTTGATCAATGTTTGACAGAATTAGGCTTTAAGAGAAGTCATATAGAACCATGTGTATTTACTAAATTTCATGACAATGTAAAAGTTATTGTTGCTCTTTATGTGGATGATTTTTTTGTATACTCAAACAGTAAAGTAGAGACAAATAGTTTAATTTCAGTTTTGAATACTAAATTTAAAATTAAAGATCTTGGAAATGTAAAACAATGCTTGGGAATGAGAGTAAATATTGATTATAAAAATAATGTATGTACTTTAGACCAAGAACAATACATTGAAGAATTATTAGTTAAATTTAACATGTTAAATTGTTAAGAGGCTAGTACACCTATGGAATTAAAACTAAATATAGATAAAAATAACAATGTTAATGATACTAATATTCCATATCAGCAATTGATTGGTAGTCTCATGTATTTGTCTGTATTAACGAGGCCTGACATAACTTTTAGTGTTAGTTTCTTAAGTCAATTTAATACTTGTCATAATAGCACTCATTGGAATTATGCTAAACGCATTCTTAGGTATTTAAAAAGGACTAAAAATTATTGTATAAGGTATGTAAAAGGTAGCTCTGAATTGTTAGGTTTTGCTGATGCTGATTGGGCCAATAATTGTGTTGACCGAAAGTCATATACAGGGTACTGTTTTATGATGTCAGGGGGTGTAATATCCTGGGAAAGTAAAAAACAAAAAACGGTAGCTTTATCTAGTATGGAAGCTGAGTATATGTCTATGTCAGAAGCTTGTAAAGAGTCTATGTATTTAAGAGTATTGTTGTCGGAAGTCACTAATCAACCAGCATATACTATTACCTTATATAATGATAGCCAGAGCGCCCAAAAACTTGTTATTAATCATGTCTTACACAGAAAAAGCAAACATATTGATATAAAATATCATTTTTTGAGGGAGTCTGTTGAAAACAAGATTATAAGTATTAAATACATGTGTACTAGCGATATGCCAGCTGATATTTTTACAAAATCACTTTGTGGAAGCAAGCATTACAAATGTATTAAAGCTCTGGGAATTATTGATTGTTTATAATATTGTATTTTGGTTTCATGTGATGTAGTGGGGGTGTTGTTTTTTTAATCTGTGTACATCAAATGAAACCTACGTTATCTAGTGAGTAAGAGAGTGAAGAATGTAATTACTTTTGTGACTGTATGAATTGTATTGATTGATGTATCGGTTCATTCGTTCTTGCTCATTAAAGAGACTTGCCTCTTGTTCGCAATCTGATATACACGTTGTTTTATTTTATTAATATTTATGCTTGCTCATGTAATCACTAAGTTATCACAAAAAAATTATATCTACAGGCCACGTTTCCAAGTATTAACATTAATTTTAATGTGAACAGTGCGAGCCAGAATGTTTCCCGACGAAAAGAAGAAACAACGATTCGACATTAAGGCGCTGACTCCACGAGCGAGAGAATCGCGGCGATATTATCGTCGTGCCACGTATTTCTATACACTCTCTATGGAACCGTCTCCACACGGCGATATTATCGCCGCGATGCGACGAGTGGCAATGAGCGCGCGAAACGTCATTACATCGTCGCTAGCCCGCCGCGTCTAGCAGCGGGCTCGCCACGCGCTCCCGACGATCGCGCAGCGGGCGCGCTGTCAAACGCAGCGGCATTTCAGCGTTGCCTCTGGTCTTCTCGTAGTTCTCTTCAAGGAAACGTGGCGATACCGTTACGAGTCGCCACGGAAACGCTGCGATTCCGTTACGACTCGCGACGATACGCGGCGGAATTATCGCTCGTTCGTGGAGATTGTCCGACGATATAAGGGCGGACTCGTCGCGATTTTCTCGCTCGTGGAGTCAGCGCCTTAGAGGGTGAATTTCTAAATTTTTAATGAGATCAGGATAATTTTTTGTCACGATTTGTGACCATGGGCGTTACCTGGGTTCACCATGTTTATGCTGAAACCAAGAAACAATCAATGGCCTGGATGCGAGCTTCCAAAGTGACGGTGAAGATTTTCAAAGTGAAAATTAGTGGGATAGATTAAAGCCGTAGTTTTTTGGGACGCTGAAGAAATGTGGAAGGTAGCCACTACTACACAGGGCTCTTACTACACAGACCAAATTAAAAGATTGCGGGTAGGTTAGTAAGAAAAAGAGACATGGCAAATTTCGGTCTTGAATGTTGGTTCACCAAGACAACGCACCAGATCACAAAGCGTCAGTTGCGATGGCTGCCAATCAAAAGTCGGCATTGAAAATGCTTGAACGCCCACCCTGTTTGTAAGATCTAGCTCCTAGTAAATTCTATCTCTTACCTCGGCACAAGAAACACGGTCGATACAAGAAATTTTAAGACGACAGCGAAGTGATGGCCGATTTTGAGAGGTTTTTGTAGATGAAGTCAAAGTTTTTTTTTTTTCTAAGTTAAGGAAAAAAAATATCGAAGTATATTATCTAGTTAGAAGACTATCTAGAGAAAAACATAATTATTTTAACTGTAATGACCTTGTTTAATATTGATTATCATTACTTTTGGATCAACCCATGTACATGGGATATTCATATCTCATACTAAATGTATGGGAGGGTTTAAAGTTAATTTTTTAGATATTTCTCGTATTATTTTTAAAAATTTATTATGGCCATTTTACTCATTAGGTTAAGTACTTTCGATATCAGTTTAAAGTTTTTTGATATCTGTAATAGTTACGGAATAATCGCCTGTGCACACTTAACGATTACACCCTGTATATGTATATGCAATTAATACTATGTTCATAAAACTATGAAAGATAATCAGAATATATAGAGCAACTTGTTTATAATGAGATTCATAGAACTACAAGGATCAGCATAGTCCAGGAACCACATTTTTCGAATTACCCTGCCGTTCTCAATTATCCCAAAGCACCTTATAGGGGACAAAAAATTATGGTGCGTAACTATTGATGTTGAAAGTAGTTACGTGACTGAAGCTAACAGGTGCACATGCAACATTACCTTAAATGTTACATACGTAGAAAAGGAAAGCTATATGCTTCCAATTCTTTAACATTTCAAATCGTGATAGGCATTCTTTATTTAGAAAGCTTAGAGAACAGTTTCCCTACAGTGGGCACATACTTTTTTGTTCTTGAAATTTTTATTCAAATATCGTATGAAATAATGCATTACAGTTCCAGCTCATGAAGCGCAAAGCTAAAACTAGTTATTATGTACTTGACAGGATGGACAATGGTCTTTAATAGCAATTTCACAATTAAACCCATTTAGCCCTATTAATTGGGTTTATTATCATTTGCGAGTTTGTAAACGGGAATTTTAACAATCCTCTATCGATATACACACCATTCCGCATCAAAGAAAAAAATAATCAAGTAAATCGGTACAGAAACCTCGGCGTAATCGGTGTACCTACATACATTAAAAATAAAATAAAAAATATACCGGCCGAATTAAAAAAAGAAGGAGGTTATCACCTACTTCTTTTTTTAAGTCGGTTCAAAAATAAATACCTATATCGTAATTCGTATTAATTAATATGTGGTATGTTAAATAAGTGTCAAATAGATGGATTTCGAGATTGTAAGCTTCGATAGGTACATAGATTTTAAAATAATGATCAGAATTAGATAGAATGAATATCAAACAGATTCTAGAGTTCTACCTGCACGAAATCATTTGCATACTTCTAATCTTTATACCATCTCATAGTGGATATTTATTTTGAATAGTTTGTGACGCAGATTAGATTCAGCTTAAAAATTAACAAATTTTATCACTCAACCTTTTTTTTGTACTCAAATAAATCAAAATTCAAACCAGTCTTTTCGTAATTATTTACATAAAACGAAGAAGTAAAACTAAATATTCATACTTGCTCGGTTGAAAACTTTTTTATTGTTTATCTAGTTATTGTAACGAAGCAGAATATCGCAAAAAATGCATAGATACGAGGCACGACAGTCTCTGCTTGACCGAACACAAAAATGTCACGGTTATAATGTCAGCTGTTTATACGAACTCTCATAGGTATTTAATTAATTTGCAGCTATTCAAGCTATGGAATGAATTCTAAATTGCTTGCAACTCAATTATCGGAAATAAACGTAACAAAGAAATTAAGTACAAAAGGGAATTTAAAAATAACTAGCGCGTAAAGTACACTGTAGAATAAAGGAACATTGCGTAAATAAATGCATATTAATTTAGAATCACGTTTATATTTTTTTATAGAATTTTCATATTGAAGTTCGTTGCGAATCAGCTACATATTTCACACGGACTTCTTGCATTTTGTTCCATAAAAAATTGCATAAGCCTCCGAGGACTTTATGAAAACCTTACTGCTTATATACGTTAATTGACAGAATAAATGCATTCAAGTCATATATAAATCATATTAAACCATAAAAACTGATTAAAACACGTGGAAGTTAATATTGAACTTATTTGCATTATTTTTTTATGATTTTCTAATAATAGATTTAAGCGTCAAGTGTCAACGTCATCTATCTATACTAATATTATAAAGAGGAAAGGTTTGTATGTATGTATGGTTTTCACGCATAAACTACTGGACCGATTTGGATGAAATTTGGCATAGATAATCTTTAGACCCTGAGAAAGAACATAGGCTACCTTTTATTGCGAAATATGTACCACGGGCGAAGCCGGGGCGGACCGCTAGTGAGATAATATATTAAGGTTTTATTAATAAAAAAACTAAAAAGGTTACTTTCATATTAGATAAAAGGCTATTTTTAACATGATTAATGATTATATTAGCTTCACTTGCATGTTTGTTTGTAACCGATTCCTTTTTACACGCTTTATATTAGCTTCACCTGTATGTTTGTTTGTTTGTAACCGACTTCTTTGGGCGCGATTTTGACCCACTTTAAACGGCCAGATTTCGTTCAAACTTTGTAGATTTATTGAGGACCGATGACAATACACTAATTTGATAAAATTTTCTATTTTTTAGTTCGGTTTTCTATAAAAAGCGTAATATTTTAGTTTTATTAAACTATTATTATTGATTTTTGTCCCACTCGAACTCTAAACAAGAATCGGTAACAATACAATTTTCAGTAAGAAGTATTTCAAAATTGTATTTATTTCAGAATGGAACTCAAGGTTATTTCAGATACGATACGAATTTATTGATTTTTTTATTGTAAAATGTAAATTATATTTTGTTGACTTGAAAATTTTGCCTGAAATTTTTATTATTAACGATGTTTGAAATATTTGTTCAATAATTTATTATTATTTTTAGTTTTATATATAAGTTATAAAACTTATATTTTATTAGCAATATTTATTCCTTTGAAATAAATTTAAAGCAATAATATATGTATATCTACATATGTATATTAATTATTTATATATCACAAATTACTACAAAAGTAAAAAACATTTTGAAACCTCGCCAAACAAACCTGCTCAATTTATACCACCAGTCTTCCGCTTGTTTGATTTCAGTTAGTTTTTTGCATTAGTTTAATACAAAATTCGCGTAATTAACATATATTGAAGGGAAAAATCTAGACTCAAGAATATATAACATTTACTATATGTATTATGCAAAACGTGTAGTAATTTAAAACACTTTAATATATCAAACCGGTTATTACTAGACGAATCGTTCGCATCGTGGAATATTTTTAGCTAATTTTATATGATATCTGAATTTATTCATTTTTAAGTATATGATACCTACTATTTATATAAGCGTTGATAAAATACCAGGTACTCAATTCATTAAAGTTTCAATTTATTAATAAGTGATAACTGTAATGCCTATGTACATATTCAGACTTATATTATCAAAGTTAAATTACAATTGTTTTTATCTAGATGAAATCAGAATTGTGACCCAGAATCATTCCTTATCGAATTCACCGATATATTAAAATTAACCTACTTTAGATGGCACTAATAAAAATAGATTTTTTTAAGGTCGAGACAAAAATATATTTTATGGAATGCGTTTTTAAGTGTTCACGTTTTTCGGTCTTGCGGGAAAGAAGATCGAGGTTTCTCTGCTTCGAGATGACGGAAATTACCTCTTACATAATACATCTGATTGATTATGTAATGAATAATTATGCAGTGTTAGCGAAGAAAATAAGTTGAGCGTTTTTTATGAGCAATTAAATAGTAGGTAAAAATCGTCTCGTGATTTTTTTCATTTTATAGGAACTTAGTGTATTATTCATACTTTAACTATTCATTCAGTGGAATCCTACCAAACAACTGTTTATGAATCTGGAACGGAACAGGCGTAATAGACGAGTTTTTGTCGGTAAGTAATAAACCCGCGATTAATTGTAAGTATTATAATTAAACGACTCATTGCTCAAAAGTCTTTTGAACTGAAAATAGTTGAAACGAATGCACTTATATGGAAACATTTTTTAATGACAAAACAATAAAATTGGAATTGATCTATTACTCCTATTACCTACGTAAAATAACGATTCTATTTTTATAACTATAATTTGGATATGTATCGAGGATTTTACGACATACGAAAGTGATTTTAAACGCGCGGATTTTCTTAACAACTTATAAGAAAATGTATTTTCATATTTCCTCCATGAGCGGTCCCGACTCCCGATAGCTAAGCGGTAAGCACCGAGCGTCAGCCGATCGCGCGAGTCATTCCACTAAATCCAATACATTTTTTATTCATGAAACGATTGACGTTTGTATGTTAATTCACAGCGTAGGTTCTGGCCCGGAGGATGAAATATTGAATTATTGCCGAAAGTCGGGGATATATCGAGAGGTCTGGGCGATATTAATCCGTTGGCTACGAGGCTGGCTGGCAGGAATTCAAATAAATCGGCTCTGTGACAAACAAGACGTATAAATCAATCAAGGCAAGGTGGTGTGCAAGCAGCCTCTATTGCATTCGCCCCTTTCAAATATCCCCAGCGTATATCAAAAGTGGAACAAATTTGTATCGGTAAATTTATGGCCAAGGTTAAAACTAAACTCGTTACGAGTTTCAGGTGGAGCGAATTTTATTTGCTGGTTGCTCTTTGATTTATACTTTTTCTGATTAACAATGTGAGAGACAATTAGCTATTTATAAGAAGGTTGTAAACATCTGAAAATTTGTAAACATAAAAATTGTTTTTTTGAAGAGAATTAGGTAAGAAGTTTTTATCAAGAAACCATGCGTATAGTTAAGTAGTTAAAAAGCGTTTTATTATTGATACATTTAAATAAATCCACAGTGACAAATAATATTATAGTATTTATAAACAGTTCAGTGAGGTGACGGCAACTCTCGGGTTATCACGTAAGGACGCCACTTGGTAAAAACAAGAGCAAATATGATAGGCCACGAGTCGCTCGGTATATTCCTATCACTTACAAAACATTTATTTATTTATCTACGCCCCCTAGAATGCTACTTAAATTGCTCTAATCAGATAATGTTCGATGCATAAG
Source organism: Colias philodice (assembly GCF_061535455.1). Taxonomy (NCBI): domain Eukaryota; kingdom Metazoa; phylum Arthropoda; class Insecta; order Lepidoptera; family Pieridae; genus Colias; species Colias philodice. The sequence continues at coordinate 5,251,950 of NC_143095.1, read as the reverse complement.
CTTACGTAAGTGCTACAGTCTCACAACAATAATATAATTATAGTATTTTAAATAACAAACAATAAATATGGTATAATGAGTCTGTTAAAATGAAAATATATTAAGTATTCTAAAACATTTTTTGCTTGCCACCCTTGAAAAACTACTAGTATTTTGTAGTACTTATAATTTTTAATTATTAATATCAATTATTCTATTAATTTAATAATTAATTTCTTGAACATTATGTTTAATAGCAATAAATAACTTACACGAGCCTATGCACAGCCTCGTGTATGTTTTATGCATTATTTTATTTTGCTAGACTGACTAATGAGAAACTGATAATATTAATAACTTAATACATTTATTGTTAAAATATAATGTTATTGCGATTTGCGCTGAGTTGGGAAATAACGAGAATAATACATAGTCTCCATATAAAATATAGCACATATTCCTAACAAATTAAAAAAAGTTATTAAAATTAATATTGGATATCACGAAAAAAGAGAGGCTCTTCTTTTGGAGCACATTCAAATATTTTACTGGATGATTATTAATTTATTTAGTATTTAATGCTGGAGAGATGTATTATTTTGCGTATTTAATGAAATTCATTTTGCGTGCAATAAAAATTTATATCATGCTAGACACACAATAAAAGATATTACAAATGTATTATTTCAATGCGTCGATAAATTTAAATCACTTCAAAGTTCGAATCCTTCTCTAATATTTTTATGTTTTTTTTATCCTATGGAAACCGCCGTTGCGTTATTTCTTGAAGCAACAATAACCGAAACTTTCCTAGATTCCGGAGTCAATTGGGTCGATATCGTTTAAACAAGCGATACCAAGGACAGTGTTCCACGCAGCGGTCACACCTCCGTCTATTTTCGGAACTTTATACAAATCATAACAATCCATTGCTTTCAAAGTATGCTCTGTGTATTAAATGGATTGCGATTATGATGTAGTGTAGATCGAACAATAAAATTGTGTCGAATGTATGTTGCTACAGGCTCCAATGTTAGTGGCTATGCTACTATCAAAAACGTCACTATTTACCAAGATGATAAGATATCACGAATGTTATTTGATCTTGAAGAACGAAGCATAGCTGCATAGAGAAGCTAGAACAGTTTATTATTTTGGTCGTGTCCAAGTTAGAGCCTATAATTGTGATTAATTTTTCTCCCAAGATACTATAAATTAGGATAAATGTTTAGGCGATAAATGTATTAGGGTAATAGTAATTGAATAAAGAGAATAATCAAACAAGTACATAATTAAATATATTGCAATAGGTATGGTCAACAGATTTAACACGTGTATCATGTATGCGTAAAACGTCAGTACAATCTACAATTTTTAAATTCAAGTTAAAAAACAATGTCGCAGTACTGCAATGTTTAGGACTATATTTTTGCCAATTTATTCAAGGCGATTGATCGGGCATTTTTGGCAGGAAATAATAGCCTGAACGTAATAAGACAAGACTGACAAGACTCAAAATTGTGAATATGGAAGTTAATCTGGAATGTTTTAGAAAATAAATCTACAATGTTTTTTTTTGCCTTGTAAATGCAAGAATATTATGCTATCGTTGTCTTCATATAAACATTCTATGTGTTTTTTTTTTTACACGCTTAAACATTATTACCGCTGAACTTTCCAATGTCCAACAATAATTATTATTTAAATGCAATGTTAATATCATTTACCCTGCAGAAATTAGTGCTTGTCGTATATAAATACAGTAATCATCGGCTATAAAATAGGTAAATATATTATTATTTAAATCATCACAACCAGTAATACAGCATATTCTGCATTTATGTGCTGCAGGACACAACACAATATAATACAACTAAAATTCTATGCACACAGCCGTTCTACGCATTACATATAAAGCATTTTAATAAAGGAATTGTAAATTTGTAAGTCTATGAACGTTCAATAAACTAAAATTATGAAAATTACGGATTTATTGAATAATATATCCTCAGAATATATCCATGAAAGAAAGAAAGTATTTCCAAATAGAATTTCTTTTAAATTGCTTCAAAGCGGTTTGCCACCAACCGCGACGCAGCGGACAATTAATAGAATATTATATGAAATTATGTATTTCAATAATTTTATAAAATATTCCAATTATTCTGTCAATGTCTTCCCGTCCTTATATCCCGGTATAAACATTTACACCACAATTCGTAAAAAACTATAGTATAGCAAAGTAAATGAATAGATATTCCAAACTATTGTGATGTCACAATTTCACAAGTTTATCGATAACCACGTCCGTTTCCATGACAAGATATGCGAGTTACATTTCTAAGCTTTCAGGAAAAGTCTGTAAGTAAGTTTTAATAGGGAAGGCGTATAATACGAAAGATTTCGCAGAAAAGCGATATCTTGGCATAATTATACTAGAGTCTTCTAAGTGCTTCCGATGCTCCAATAATAAGTTTCGGTTTTTCGAACTAGAATATAAAAGAGATAAGAAGTTAATTTTTAATGATAATGATTTCAGAGTGATCTAAATATCCACTAAATATCAAACGGTAGACACGGATACGGTATTATGTTACGAATGCAGGTACTTACAATGATTTGTATCTGATAAGTGATAAGTAATAAGATTATAAACTAGATAAATCAATTTGCATTAAGTACATTCAAACGTTATAATTAGTAGCCACTTGTAATGTCGGTTTGGAGCCTGATTTGTTAATCATAATGTGCATAAAAATTACAACTTAAATAATGTTTAAATTATCCTAATTAACAAGTACCGTATCAAAAATATTAATTTGCACCGATTTGATATTCAAATAAGCGCCGTGTGAAGTTCTTCATTGTAAGTTGATAAATGTATAGGTATTTTCCACAATGCCACATCCAAGAAATATATGTCAATGTCTAAATTATCATATCAATACAGCTGATAATATGTCATTATAACCTCACCAATCCAATGAGTCTTGGTTTATCGTATGTAACTTGATTTTAACCCTCGCAGTTCAGAGGCTATTGGAAATTCGATTTGGCAGTTTGCGAAAATGTAAAAAAGCAAGCAGGATTTTTTTAGAACCTACGTGACAGCACAGAATAAATAGCAGCACTAAAATTACAGAAAGGACAACAGAAATAATAAAGAAAGCGATTCTGTGCGAGATGGAAGATAATTTATTAAAAATATTATTTATTTTTAATGTATTCTTCTCGCTCGCATATAATCGCTATCTTTTTTATATACATAAACCAGTATCAGCAAAAATGAGAGGTCAGTTTCAATCTTACTTTATCTTCTTGGTTTTTAAACACATTTTAACAACAAACAAATATCATGTTCCACTCATGTAACATAATGTTGTAAATAAACGCGAATCTTATTTTTTTTTTAATACACAAATATTGTTAGGAAATAAGACCACGCTGTAAATACAATGCATACTAATGCATTCCATACTAGTAAATGGTATACGTATTTACTAACATTTAAATAATTAAACAATTCCATAACATTAAGTACTTATCATACCTATCCAATAAAACTTATCACACCAATGACACTGTGCATTATATAGAATAATATAATTGTAATAAATAATGAGTATACAACATACATAAAGTAAATGGAAATTCCGGAAAACATTGTAGGTAAATTTTATACCTAAACCGCATTCAAACTATGAATGGGAATCTACACAAATTATCTATCACATAATACAGCAAATAAAGCTTAATGCTTATCTTAGCAATATGGCACCTGTGCAAATTAAAATAACCTCAATTAGTTGTTAAGAAAGGTCTCGGTTGGAATTTTCCTATGATTAATTCTGTCTAATGTTTAAATTTATTAATGTGAATATAATGCATTATAGCGACTAATTATTATCGCTGACACTAACTCATATTACAATAGAATATTTATAAATAGCCTAATTAAATTTTGTGGTAAACGTAAAAACATAATTTAATTGTACTTCCTTATATACTTACTTGAAAAGTAGTTGCAGACTCAATGCAAAAACTAGAAATTAAATCCCAAGTACATATTATGTTTGAATGATCATCATTATTATTATCTTAATATATATAAATCTCGTGTCACAATGTTTGTCCTCAACCTCCTATGGACTCCTAAACCACTTAACCGATTATAATAAAATTCGCACACCATGTGCAGTTCGATCCAACTTGAGAGATAGGATAGTTTAAACACGTAGGTACCACGGGCGAAGCCGGGGCGGACCACTAGTTTTTATATAAATTTTGCAATCGCACGTCGACGCGTAGTTGAGCGAAACCAAGCAAATATTAAACTAAAATGCTTTTATAAGGATAAATCATAATAATTATAATGAAGAAGTAGTTTGGTACCTATTTGGGTTTATTTTTTTAAATACGATTTATTCATGCATACATCTATTATCTTTACTAATATTATAAAGCTGAAGAGTTTGTTTGTTTGTTTGAACGCGCTAATCTCGGGAACTACTGGTCCGATTTAAAAAATTCTTTCGGTGTTAGAAAGCTCATTTATCGAGGAAGGTTATAGGCTATATATCATCACGCTCGCGCTACGACCAACAGGAGTGGAGCCACGGGGATGAAACCGCGCGGAGCAGCTAGTATAATAATAATTATGTTGAAGTCTAGAACTTTACAGTGTTAATTGATTATATAATTTGAAGCACATATATATATGTTACGGCTAAAGGTAGGTGAGAACATAAACTTAAGATTAGCCGGCTAAACTTAGGTTTATTTTCGACGAGGTGTTAATGTTAGTTTGTTCTATCTTTAGCCGGCTAAACTTAAGTGTAACCGCAGGCCCGTGGCTAAAAATGTCGGGGTGGGTAGATTTGGTTACTTTAATACATGTAAGGAACAGGGCGAGTGTTTTCTGGCACTTCGCCGGCTGCTGCCGCAGCACGCTCGCTGCGCTCGCTCGGCTCGTGCGGGTCTTAAGAGTTCTAACCTAACCTAACCTAGCCACCAGCTTTCTGCCCTGAGTCGGGGTGGGTAGATTTGGTTACTATAATACATGTAAGGAACAGGGCGAGTGTTTTCTGGCACTGTGCGGGCCCCTCAAGCCCTCCACCGGCCCGGCGCTAACCAAATCTACCCACCCGGACATTTTTAGCCACGGGCCTGCGGTTACACTTAAGTTTAGCCGGCTAAAGATAGAACAAACTAACATTAACACCTCGTTGAAAATAAACCTAAGTTTAGCCGGCTAATCTTAAGTTTATGTTCTCACCTACCTTTAGCCGTGACATATATACTTGTGTGAAGTAAAGATTTCTACAATGTAAGGAAGGAGGAAATTTCCGTTATAATTGACTTATTTTAAGATAGTTCAATCAGTAGACAGTTTTTTGGCGCGCGGATATGTGGAGATTTGCGAAGGTGTCTAACGGTTCCTTATAACGGTAGCATTCATTTGTTATTCAGCTGGGCCCAACGTGACATCGATACTGCGAATACGAATATTGTAACGTCATTTACCATTTACAACCTATATCTCAGGTTTCACACAATTCAGGATACTCAGATTAGTTCTAATTACGTGAAAGTATACATTTCCTATCGTTCATTAAGCCTATGATCACTATTGATTCGTATCTATTTTCTACAATCACAAGGCTTAGGTAACCATTGCCCTGCAGGCTGCAGGCTGCATGTCATATAACAAACAATGCGTTTGTAATGAAAATAAGATTGAATAAACAGTATTGGAATTAGAATAAACTATCTTTTCGGATCCAACATCATGTGTATGTATTTAAATTCTAATGGATCTAAAGGTATTTCTGTCTTCTTGAAAATTTTCGCCGTATTGTTTGCATTTTGTCAGCTCGTCCGTAGCTTGAGAATGACACACGATTTTAACATGTTGTTAATCGAACAGGTACACAATTACGGCACGCGGCAGCAGAATATAAGCATTATTGCAATAGCTGTAACTGCCAATTTGGCATCAACTACACGCGGCGCTTGAATGGCTATTATTGTATGCGTAAATAATAATCAATGCCACGGATACGTTCACGAAGGTCACCAAGTTCGAAGCAAAGTTAATCTCGGTATTCGTTACAATTTAGTAAATTCACATTTACAAAAATAGCACAACATTTTTTATATTTCTTGTAATTGTATCAAAACATTGTTTGGAACACAATAAATAAATAACACTATACCAATTGTTGTTCCATCGACGTTTATGTTTGGAATTTATTTCGAACGCCACTTGCGTAACAGTTATGAAACGTTAACGGAGCGATCATGTCGAGAATAGCTCCATGGATTAAATGGGTAATAGTGTCTTTATTATCATTTATATCAGTCGTGTCGCGGCTCGGATTGAGATAACGTGAGCCACTGCGCAGTTCGACCAAACGTGTTTCTGAGAAACAATGCTATAGTTAATTCAATTCGTTTTTATTATATGAGCTAGATATATATTCCCAGAGAAACAACAACCAAGTCACACCTACATAATTTGCATTCTCAGAATAGGCCATGAATATTCCCGTGTAAAAAAATAAGATTAAGTAGGTACATACTAGATACAAAAATTTTAATTGCTTGAGTACCTAGGTTTGAAACATTTTGTCCACGTGCAGCGTGCGAATTGCGAAATGCTCGAGTTAAAATTGGTTAAAAATACATACTTTAAAAATGCTCATTACTGATACTCAGCATTGGCTGCTAGTTCTTTAAACATGGCATGACATAGTTCATAGTCAAGTAATTAATTACAATTTTAGTCTAAATTGGCTGGTTTCGTAGGAAACATTAATTTACATAAAGTAGGAAGGATTTTATTCTTAATCTTTATTGAAATGACACGATGCACTATTACTTTTCCCGACTGAATGTTATAACTTTACATCATAATATTTCAGCACGTGTAAGTTAAGAAAAATTTAATTATTAACTGCATGTGTGAGTTAACGACTAAATTATGCGATTGCTAGTATAACACGTGATAAAAGAACTGATTGGCAAATACTTAATTTTAAAGAACATTATAGAGACGTACCTTCCAACCTGCTGACGAGTTACTGTCGCCTTTATCCTTAAAGTATGGCACATTCTGAACCATCCACTCATAAATCTGGGACAATGTGAGTCTATTATCGTGTGCAGACGTGATGGCTTGGGTAATAAGATCAGCATAGGAGAGGTTACCCCAAGCATTTCGGCGGGAGGAGTTTTTCTTCGCTGCTATCGGTAGCGGTGGCGCACCTGAAATAGTTTCATTCATTTAGGTAGGTATCTCATGTATGTTATGTACTGTTTTCTGTGATGTATCGAAAACAGTCGTAGTTTCATCGTGTATTTCTTTATTAATAGATTAGCACTCTAATAGGTAGGAGGTAATTATGTAAAGTAGTTAGTTGGAACATAATAAATTTTTTGATTGATTAATTTTCTCATGTCTATCTACTAATAATTTGACTGAAGGAAGAAATAAAAAATGAGGATATTCGAATATAATGTATTCAATATAGTCAAACAATATGAGACTTATTATTAGTTTTATTATCAAGATATTTTAGTAGACTGAAGAATGTTGACCAAATTCCAAAAATAGTTAGAAATAAATTAAACAATAAAATTTCCAATAATACTAGACCAAGTTTCCAATAATATAGAGCATTCTTGTTTAATCTTGTAATAACGATTACGATTTACGATATCTAAGTACGATATACATGAAATATTAAAAAAATAATAACATTTCTCTGGACTCTTGTGTATTATAGTGCTAAAAATACCTTTAGTGATGTTTTATTTTCGTATGTTATGTTTATCTATAATGTTTTTACACAAATTCTTGAATATTAATAAAATTTATTTATATTGGGTAATACCTAATATCGAATATTACAATCAAATGTTTTTGTTTGTGCCCAGTCACCTTACTGAACTACACAACGTGGGATATGGGAATCAAACCAGCTTCATCATATTTTAGCTTAGATTATTTTAGTGTTGTTCTTAGATCACTTATTAGTTATTTTTGTAATTGTTATTATATAACTGCATAAACATGGACATTGGACAGTTGTAATGTTCTTATAACTCTTGTATTTGTTTAGTGTGTTTTAAACGTAATTAATTGTTACGATAGTGAAAGGATAATACCGATCTGGTGAAATTTCTAGATTGATTTGCATAGTGATTTGCATATTTGAATTTAAGCTGATTGACTGAGACTCTATTTCTTCCCTTTTTTTACTATTTCAGTTCTTCGAATTAAACAAATCAGATCATCACATTGTCACAGGGAAGTACTGTAGTATTTTCCTATGATAAAAATAAATAGTACCTACCTAATTGGAAATAGAGCACTCTTTACTTAAACTATTACATGCTATTACGGTCTACGACCAACATAACCGCAATAGGTAAGTAGCTTACCAATGACTTTCTTACTAATGATACATATTTAGTCTTTAATTCTTTATTATGTTTATATAGATTTGAGGTTAGGTATAATAACTTTAATTAAAACATTTAAAAATATTTGAAGCCATGAATCGAATAACCACAGTTGATTTTTTTTAAAAAGAACCAGGAAGGTACGTACCTACAATCTACATTCAAGATACACAAAAACAGTTCTTTTTGGAATTTAAATGACTGTAATTATTGCTTATTTTTAAGTCAGTTCAGTTTTAGTTTCAAGTACAGTACCTACTTTGGTACAAAGATTATTATTTATTTATTTATTAGTAGTCTAGGTTATTACCTAGCCTACCTAGCCTGTTTCATAGTTAAGTAGATACCTATAGCAGCTAGTCCTAAAATGCTGTCTTTTTTATTATCTAGGTACTTACTAGGTATACTAATATTATAAAGCTGAAGAGTTTGTTTGTTTATTTGAATGCGCTAATCTCAGGAACTACTGGTCCGATTTGAATTGGAAAGATTGGAAAATCTTTCCAATTCGTGTTGGATAGCCCATTTATCGAGGAAGGAAGGCTATATTGTAATATTATCATCACGCTAAGACCAACAGAAACGAGAAACCGAGGAGCGCAGCTAGTCGTTTAATAAGGATTGATTCACTTTAATAAGCTAGGTCATTACCTACTCATTAGACAAGTGCATCTACGTCGTCGGACGATAAAAACCCATGGAGGGTTGTCGCGAAAAAACCACAGGACAGTTCTTTGGCATGTTATTATAATATACTAGCGGTCCGCCCCGGCTTCGCCCGTGGTATTTTCTCTGCATAAAAACCATCCTCGTACTTCAAGGAATATAATAAAAAAAGAATTATCGAAATCGGTTCAGCCGTTCTCGAGTTATGCGCTTACCAACACATTTTGCGATTCATTTTTATATATAAGATAATATATTATGATGTTACATATATATTTTGTAAAATTGTAAAACTGACATGATTTAAAAGAGCAACTATGGAGTTTCTTGCCGGTTCTTCTCCGTAGATACTGCTTTCCGAATCGGTGGTAAATTTTAAAATATGTAATGACGTTTCAAAAGTGCTTCTATAAGAAGTCTAATTGAATGAATAAATGTTTGAGTTTGAGTTTGAGTTTGAGTCGGTATGGGATTATTATGTAAACAATATGACATGTATGTTTATACTAGGTAGGTATATGTTGTACTAGTTATTACGTCTATACGTGTGTAACCTACGGGCGGTATGATATTGTACTCAGTAAATTAATAAGCAATTATTGTGTAGGGGTACATACCTACCTACATACTATAAACTAAACAGTAAACACGCATTTTTGTACCTACTACTTGTTAAACATATAAAAACTTGTAATTAATATGAATCATCTTTAATCTTCGTATTGAAATAAGTAGGTATAGTTTCAACCATAAAATAATTAATTTGGCGACCTTGACATAACTACGAAATTAAAATTTAGATATTTTTTGTAGAACATACCTACGTAACTAGATAATACATATTATATTCGAATCTATGTAATTTTTATTTACCAGTTAGATTCTGATTAGAATTCTTTTTCGAGCCACCGTCTTCGACTGGGTCGACATAATTTTCTGGCCTAGGAAGAGGCCACGTGTTTGAGCGCGCTCGAGTTTGTGGCTCAAAACCAACTTCGGCTAGTTCCCCTAGGGGTTCCAATTCCCCCATAGCTCCCTCCAACTCCGAGAGAGCTGTTTGTGAGGACCATGGGCTATGGTAACTGCCGCCTCCGGGTAGAGACATCTTGAATTTTCAATCTTTTATCAGTGGAATATTTTGGCGACTGTATCGTGTTGTGCGCTCAGTGGCGCTCGCTTAATACGGCCGTTACCATCACACCACGTTCCCATTGAGATTCTCCATGCTCACTTGTTCCAGAACTTCGTCCGATTTGAAACGAAAGAGCTGAAGAGGTTATCTAACTCCTTATCGCTGTTATACGAAGCCAATAACATGTGGCGTCTCACTAACGTTAATAAACAGAGACGTTCGACGAGCGCGTCGGACTCGGACCGGTCCCTAAAGGCGATTTTTGCTAAATATAAGTGCGGAACGAGGCGGGGGCGGGGCGCACACCACGTGAGCGACTACGCGCCGATTTTCCAATTCATCACAGGCAAGTTGAGGCGCGATAACCTTGTAACGTGGCTAGCGATCACGTTACCGGTCTTTTATAATCATAGAAATTTAGTCCCGATCAGCACTACACTTATTGTTTTCTTCTAAAAAGTTATGGAAAAACACTAAGAAACTTTTCCGCACTGATAACAGTTATCACTGGTCAACACGTAACGGTAACCTGTCGTAGAAAGCGAGAAAATAAATACGCAGTTCTGAGTTTGGGTCGTAGGAGTCCACGCGGTTGTCGTTACTCGCTACTGCGTAATAAGTGAGTGCGCGTGACACAACAAACCGTCGATAAGCGCGAACGGTCGCACGTACACTGAAGCAAATCGCGAAGCGAGGCGGCAGGCGCGGCGGGCCATGCGAATTCCGTTCGCGGGCGCCGCGTTGGCGGCGCGGGGGGCGCGGCGGGCTCGGGCGCTGATAGAGTAGTGCCTAGTGGCATCGTGGCGGGCTGCCGGCCGATTCCAAACTTCACATTCGCAGTTCATAAGTGGGAAGTCTGCGTAATTACTTTTGACCACTGTCTTATATCATCCATTTTTTGCGTGTATTATATTATATTCATACTTTTATTTGCTTTTTTTTACCAAAAAAATATTGTAATTTGTTACTCACTATTTAGTTATTTACTTTAACAATAAGTAGATCTATATTTTACATATTATATTTTTTATTAATTTGATTAGAAATTTAGACCTTATTATAATTTATATTTTATAGTTTTAGTTTCAATGTCAAAATAAATATAATTTAATATTTATATTGTACAAACTAAAAGTTTCTGGTCATTATCACACTGTTTTAGGGATGTTCTCTACGTCTACGGCAAATGAAACTGAGTAGGTAGGTACATAATTTAAATACCTACCTACTATGGAAGGTACCAAAGTACCAATATGATATTAATAATATGTTCCTATTGCTGGGACTATGAGGGTTCAGGCCATTATCCACCAGGCCTCTGCGCCAAGTGCGGATTGGCAGATGTCACGTCTCGTCGAACTTTTGATTCTTGGACATGTCAGTTTCCTCACGATGTTTTCCTTCACCGTATCATGCAGTGGTCCACATGCGCAGATAGATTTAAAATTACTTATTAAATTTCAAACAAAACCAACATTAAAAGAAAAGCAGCGCGCTGTGCATAAAAATAAAATTTATCGATCCTCAGATCAAAAACATATGTTTTTTTATGAAACTACCGTAATATTATCATTAAGTACCTAATACTAATACGATATGATGTGATGTAATAACGCGTCATTACATTTCATTTCAGTACGTATTCACTAATCACTTACGTTACTGTTTACGTCATTACAGGAATAGAGAAAATATTATGATGACAACCTCATTGATGTAACGTAAACCACAAGCTGAATATTCCTGGATCCAGATTTTTTGGTCAGTTAAGGACAAAGTCTGGACAAAATAGGCTTTACCACAGATAACATATTATATCCTTTACGTATGAAGACAATGCAACAGACAAATTTAAAGATCTTGTCTGTCTTTAGTCAAGATTACAGAAAAAGTAAGAAACAAAGTAGTGAATGAATAGTGCAACTTTAACAATTGATAAAAAATTTATAAGTCGAGAGCGTAATGTAAAACTTTAAATACCTACTTTTATGAGATCTTTTTCAGTGGTCAGCAACATTATAATCGCTGCTGTTAAGCCGGGTATCCACTTAGGTTCGCCGTGGTTTGCGAACGCGCCCGCTCCGCAAACCAAACATAATGGATACGTCGTGATCGCGGAGCGCTACTGGAGCACGATTGGAGCACGGCGGAGCGCTCCGGAAGCGGTTTTTTGCGCGATCTCAAAGGGGAGCACAGTTTGTTCGTGGACGCGAGCGTGAGTTTGTGAAGTTCGCGAACATGGAGTGGTCCGATGAAATGATGAATATATGCATTATTTCATTATTTCTTCTTCCCTTATTACATATTAGCTTGCCAAAATCGAGGAGGTTGTTTGTATTCCATCACAATATAATGTAGGTATCAAAATATAAGCTGCACTTCCTACTAATTCTGGAGGCGGCATGTTTGCACCGACCGTCGTGTGTCGACTGGAGACCGGAGCGCGGAATTTAAGCGCTCCGACAGGAGCACTGATTTTGCAGCCTAAGTGTGTACACTGTACATGTTCACGTTCGCGGAGCACAAAATGTTCGCAAACCACGGCGAACCTAAGTGGATACCCGGCTTTAGTTGGATTACTGCTTACTGCTTAGCTACCTTTATTGTAGGAACTATTAATTATTGCACGCCTCATAAGCGAAGCGTTGAGGTGGGTACTACTGTCACTTCGCGCAAAACATCTGATTTTTCAAACTTAAAATGTCTTTATGTATCATACATTGCACTTGTAAGATAATACATACACACACATATTAAGAAAAAACACTATTTTTAACGTTCATGATATTTTTGATGTCATTTTTGTTATTTAAACTAGTTAAAAAACAGTTTAAAAAAGTTCTGTCTTGGACGTCCGTGTGTCTGTATGTGCGGATCCTTTTTCTTGTTAACACGATAGCGACCGAAATACTTTACTAATCGAGTCTTTTTTTTTCTCTTACGCTTGAGTATGCTCAGGAATAGAACCCTTTCATTTTTCAGGGTCTGATTCGATGTGGTTTAATTGTTATTAAATAAAAAAAAATAAAAATTAATAAATATTTATTAAAAAAAAAATTATGAGGCGTGCACTTTTGGATTTTCCAAATTATTTTTCTATGATTTAATCAAATATTCAGGGCTTCGTAATAGTGTTTGAGATAAAAATTTTAAACATATGAATAAAAGCATTTAGAAGATCCTGATTAACCACACAGGTTCTAGATCTATAAAAAACTGAAAATTAGTCATCGAATTACTTCATTAGTCATTATGTAATTATTGTTTTATATCTGAACCACATATTACTTTATAATAACTAAACTATCATTAATTAGGTACTAGGTAACTCAATAATTTCAACTGTTCAATCAAAACAAGAGTCAAGAACTTAACAGTGATAGTTGTATACGTAGTATATTATTGTCTGTGGTGATAGTAACTTAATCTTTTTTTTGTGTTCTCAATCGTAGATATTCACGAAATATTTTTCATACAGAGGTAGATAAAAAACACCAACCCTGATAGGGTCATTGCGCCTGTTCGCGTCCACTTAGTGCAGTTGGAAAGTTTGAAGGAGAAAATAAAAATGTTCCAGAACTAATTTCAACGCAAAATTTATGTAACGTGTTCATTACATAGTCTATTTTAAGATTTACTTTCAATTGTGTTGGAAATATCATGTGGTTTTTATTTATCTAGACAAATAGCAGAATTAGGCGTTTTACCCAGTTCGCGTCCAAAAATTCCAGTTTGCGTCCACCCGTGGACCAGTTCGCGTCCACCAGCTTAGAAAAAGAATTAAGAGTGTATTGGGTGATATTTTATCAGATAAATGCAAATAAAAATTAGATTTTAATAAATTATTTATTTACGAATATAGTTATTTAATAAAAACCGGCCAAATGCGAGTGGGACTCGCACACCGAGGGTTCCTGTATAAACTGTTTTTTTTTTCATATGTTTTAACTGTAAATGATTATTTTTTCAATGTTTCCCTTATTTGTGCTATAAGACGTTGCTTCGTACCAAACTTCAAGTGTCTGTGTTCACGTAAAGTACCCTGTAAGTTTTGATTCCCTTGCGAATGTCGAAATTTGCGAAAATTTGCAGCATAAACGGCTGTATCTTCTGATTGCTTTGGCTTATAAGTTTGATTTTTTCACTGCTTCAAGGGACCGTAGACTTGAGTATTCAATATAAATTTCAGCTTTATATCTCAACGCGTTACTGAGAAAAAGGGTTTTGACAGAAAGACAGACCGGCAGACGGACATACAGACGAACGGATATCAAAGTGATCCTACAAGGATCCGGTTTTTCCTTTTGAGGTTCGGAACCCTAAAATCAACATTATTATTAATATAATTCACTGTAAGGAAACTGGAAAAACTTATTTATATTTATCTTCTCATCATTAATAGAACTAAAAATTAACAAAAAACAAAGTTACGTTATGTAAATAAATAATAATCAGTTCTATTAAGATTAGCTACTTACCCTATTTTTAGTTTCTAATGAATTAAATTTCTTTTTTGTTTATATTATTTTCTTAACCACAGACTTATTGATTCTCATTCTCAAAGATACTAGTCTCATTCTTAGAAAACCCATTTTAAAATGAAAAAAATTGCATAAAAATTTGCTAATTTGAATGAAAATTTAAATTATCAACTTGTAGTCTTAGTCAAAAATTTACAATCTATTTTAAATTACATATTTTAACAAACAATTCATTGCTACTTAATGAAAAACAATGTGGACGCAATATGTTCTATTGTTATGCACTATAGGTATAGTTTGCGCCCACCGTGGACGCAAAATGGAAGTTGTACAAATTCGGTGTAGTAATTCGCGTCCACCTTATTTTAGCTATTAATTGTAAAAGAAATAAGCTGATTTATAATCCATACTATTCCATGTTTTGTTAGCAAAGTAAAGAAACAGTTACATATTCAAAAATTCACATTTAACAATAAGATACTTACCGTCAAACGCGACGCTGCGCACTATTTTTTTCTCAAAATCCCGCGCGTTTTAGCTCTCTCGTTTAATAACCAAAATTAAATATTTTTTTTAAATAGGATAGGCGGTGCGCAGGCATATTTTGAATATGTGTGCATGTCTCTTATACATTGAGGTATTATCGGAAATTTTTCTTATTACAATTTTACTTAAAGTATACTTATTTTCGTGAATTTTCTAAAAGATATCCGCAAAATGGACGCGAATAGGCATGTGGACGCGAACAGGCGCAATGACCCTATGTAGGTAGTGCAAAAACTTTAAATTCCTAATCTTAGATTACCTACTGGACGCAGACAGTATTTCTTCTTATATATATTAAACTAGCTAACCGCCCGCGGCTTCGCCCACTTTGTCTCATACCTAATAAATTATATACTAAAACCTTCCTCTTTAATCACTCTATCTATTAAAAAAAATCGCAACAAAATCCGTTGCGTAGTTTCAAAGATTTAAGCATATAAAGGGACATAGGGACAGAGAAAGCGACTTTGTTTTATATACTATGTAGTGATGATGTACTTACCTTATATTATATTCATTGTACTTTACATTAGGGGTACCGAACTTTCTACAGTTCATTTTTTTTCAAGAATTCTGAGCAGCCATAAGTCCACGTATAATACCTATGTATAACCATATATAACTAACTATCTTAGATAACTCTTAATTGCACGTTAAGGGATATTAACGGAGTACAGGTGTCCAGTTCCCTGAGTTCAGAAGCGTTAAAATAATTTACCGGTGTACCTTATTGTTTGTATGGGTCCTCCGAAAATCTTGTTTTTGTATCCGTATTATGTTACCAGAATAAAGAGAAATTTCGATCCGTCTCCCAAAAGAAAACGGAGTTTCTTGATACGAAGGGATTATCTTCTTGTGTAGGTACATTGATTTGCGATGTTTCTGGGCTTCTTTTGATAATTTTTTGTTTGAGAAATCAATAACGTGGTGGTAAGTATCGTAGTAGGTAGATGTTATTTTTTAAAGTTTTCTTTGCCAAAAGCATTTGGGGATCGATTTTAGACAGGGTACATAGTACCTACCTGACCTACCTCGTGTTGTAGATATCAGAATTTGATGTAATGCGGTTTATCATTTTTAGACCTTTTCAATTTTAATATCATAAATACCATGTACAAAAATTAATAAATATGTATATAGGTAAACCAGAATCTGTTATCTGATGGCAATTAGGGAAATCAAAATTTTGAGTGTGCAACCCTAGGGAAAATGGACTGAACGATCTTGATACTGCTTATTTTGCACGCCTCATAAGCGAAGCGTTGAGGTGGGTACTACTGTCACTTCGCGCAAAACATCTGATTTTTCAAACTTAAAATGTCTTTATGTATCATACATTGCACTTGTAAGATAATACATACACACACATATTAAGAAAAAACACTATTTTTAACGTTCATGATATTTTTGATGTCATTTTTGTTATTTAAACTAGTTAAAAAACAGTTTAAAAAAGTTCTGTCTTGGACGTCCGTGTGTCTGTATGTGCGGATCCTTTTTCTTGTTAACACGATAGCGACCGAAATACTTTACTAATCGAGTCTTTTTTTTTCTCTTACGCTTGAGTATGCTCAGGAATAGAACCCTTTCATTTTTCAGGGTCTGATTCGATGTGGTTTAATTGTTATTAAATAAACAAAAATAATAATTAATAAATATTTATTAAAAAAAAATTATGAGGCGTGCACTTTTGGATTTTCCAAATTATTTTATTTTGTCCTCAATATCATTACTCACATTACATAAGTGGACAATACTGTACTTAATAATGAGATATCCACTTAATATTATGTAGGTACATACTTACATGTATAATATACAATTATACAAATTACTTTTATACAGGTAATACATATTATTATTTACACATACCTATATTTGTATATTCATTACCAGTATGCCATGTGAAAATATCGATAAGTATAATGATAATGTAGATCAAAACTGCTTATAATTTTTTATAAAATAAAATAAAAATAAAATAAAATTATGTTTATTTTCGTAAGTAACAGACACACATTATAAAATTGACTTGGACAGCTTGGACTTGACGAATAGCCGTATTAGAAACTCCTGTAATAAGTTTTCATAAAATTATATTCTAATCAACAAACAGTATTATAGTTACCTACATACATATAATATTTTTTAATTTATAGAATCAAAACGGGTAAGTCCAATTTACCAATAAAATCTTCAAAATTGAAAATTGTGATGTGTTTGACCCTTCTTCATCGAATGTTTTTCTATATACATTATAAACAACACCTCTTGCTTGTAATCGCAACGGCTTTTTCGACATTTTCGAAGATTTTTTAGACAAAATTCTAAAAATTATTCATCAACTGCAAAAAAGACAAATAATTTGACATCCAATTTGATAGTTGTCAAATAAGTTGCCACATAAAAATCTTTTATTTCTTAAATATAAATATGCCATCAGATTCTGGTAGACCTATAATCTTAGTAGCCACCGACCCAATAAACAATATCATGACTATTGTTAATGAATGTCAAAATCAAGTCCAATTCGAACGAATTCTACCAAAAATAGTTTATTAAAAAATTGTATTTATTTATTTACATAATTCTTGATGTAGTGTAGTGTAAGTTTGTAATTTAAGTTTATAAGTTTGTATTTGTAATTAAATTATTCTATCAAACAAAAGCGCGTGACATCAAAACAACACGTTTACGCGCATAAGCATGGAACGTGTAATAATTGTACAATAATATTATGTACTATGTAATGTAGACTATAAACAAATAATATATAATATCTATATACATAAATACATATATATACAATACTTGATAGACATGGAAAAGTAACTGTATCTTCCTATTACCTACGTTATTAACTGTTGAATCAATTTGGATAAATAATTTAAATAAAGAAGGACCCTGGAGATAGGATACTTCACGAAAGGAACATAATAGGGGAAATTTTGTACTGTTGAAAATAAGAACTTCGTTGGTTTCATGAATGGTATTTATCTATAAAATATTAGATATAGGTAACTACATTTTATAATGTAGCCTGTTGAATACAAAATCAATATCTTGAGATTATAATTTATAATATTGTGAAATACCCATGAAGTTTTATTTTTGTAATCTATACGGCTATAGGTATACCCCTTTTTTTAAGTGGGGAAATCTTGCATAGATACCCACGGCCTCCGGGGGATCAAGAACTAGGTAACTATAGTCTGTCCACTATAAGAATTGCTTTTTGACAGCTCGACGGATGATACCAGAAGTGATGTACAAAAGATTATCGATTGTGATACCATTTCAATTATAAATTCAAAATATGATCATAAATCGAATCAGGTACGTAAATAATAATTACAACGTAAACATACTAATAAGATATGTAATAATAAGACCACATATCTATGCATTTTATGTTAAAACTAAACTCAACTAATATTTTATTATTTATTGGTTTCTATCTTACAATTTGGTTGTCTTTATGTTTAAATTATATAACATAGTAGAAGAGTTTTTCTGTATCGGATACATTTTACAGAGTATTTCTATCGATTATTATAATCTATCGACCCATCATTGAATAATTCTGTGTAGACATCACTGAGTGGGCGAGGCCGGTCCATGAAGTACAATAATTATTTGTATGACATTTTAACATAGACAATACAATCCTTCATAGGCGTGAAGCTGTCAAAAAGCAAATAATATAATGGACAGAGTATACTAACTATAGTCCGTTCTGAATTTTCAAAACTCTTTCATTTTTAGCATGTTATAGGTAAACGAAGCCGGGGCCGGGGGGAAATAAAATAAACATGTAGAAGAAGAACCTTTTATTAGTAAAAAGTTAAAATATTTTGCTATTTTAAAATGAATATATCTACTAATTATAGTAAAATGAATATGTACTTACATTAAAAAATATTTTAATAATTAATCAAACAGAACTATGCTTTTATAAAATATAAGCTAACATTATGCATTATTGTCGATTTTAATTGATAATAGTTAATTAGATAATGAAATATAGGAATTATCCACACCTGTGACTGTGACCTTTTGAACCTATTAACCACATGCTGGGAGTCCCTGAAATGCCAATTATATTAAACTAGATTTCCGCCCGCGGCTTCGCCCGCGTTTGCAAAGGAAAACCCGCATAGCTCCCGTTCCCGTGGGATTTCCGGGATAAAAACTATCCTATGTGTTAATCCAAGTTACCCTCTATATGTGTGCTAAATTTCATTGTAATCGGTTCAGTAGTTTTTACGTGAGAGAGTAACAAACATCCATACATCCTTACAAACTTTCGCCTTTATAATATAGAATATTAGAATATTAGATATTAGATGTGAGATAGGTATTAAAAAGCCGAAAGATATGTTTAAAACAGAAATAAACTACTTTAGATATATTTAAATTAAATAGTTAAATTATTTTTACATTTTTCTAAGTTTTCCCCAAGTTTTGCACTTCCAATGACAATCTTTAAACTACACCAAAGGACTTTTTTTTTCTTACTTTACTATTTTAAATTATAATTCCTACCATAGTCCGGGATCCGTCGCCCATTTTTGCAAGTGATTACCTACTATCAAGCTAATTTTTCGTGAGTAGCTTTATTTTGATGAGATGCCCAATAATTTCTTGTACGAAACTCTCGATTGTGGTAGCTTACAGAGGTAACAAGGATAAAAATTTTTGATTTGACGGTTCCCAAATATTTATTACGTAATTTGTAGGACAATATGTCTGTTGAATTATATAAGTATTAAATAAGTGAAAATAAATAAAATCAGCTGGTTATAGTATTCATTTATGATGACCTCGTTATCGATACACATTGGAAAGGGGGACTCTTTGATCAAACCATAGATTTTGTAGGACTAATATTTTTTCGAATAATTTAGATAATTATCTTGAGATTGAACAAAAAAAAAACACATTCAGTTAGTAATTAATATTTGAGAACCATCAAATCAAAATATTTTATCCTTGTTTCCTCTGTTAGCTACCTCAATCGCTAGTTTCGTACATGAAATTATTGGGCGTCTCATCAAAATAAAGCTACTCACGAAAAATTAGCTTGATAGTAATCACTTGCAAAAATGGGCGATGGATCCCGGACTACCAAATAATCTCGATAATGAAGCTCATCCTTCCGATCGATTTTTAGCGATTTAACTATTTTTATGCCATCTATTATTTTTGTTTGATACTAACTAAATAATTCATTGTTATGAAATGTTTAGAGAAGGTAGTATAGAAGTATAAAACTAGATGGCGCTTTTGGCATAAGTGATTATTAATACATCTAAGTATTAATAGCTGGCGCTGTTTTAAATTTCCTAAGACCATACTCATCCTCTGGGAAGGGAGGTTTCTATCGTGAGAAATAGCGGAAAGCCACCCCGGATACGGTTGGATTTTCAGTCGTTTCGGGACTTTCAGCGCGTAAACTTCCCTGGAAAATTATGGGAATGATGATCGCATAAATAGGCTTGCACAAAGTTCTTTATTATTCTTGTTTAATAAAACGAATTATTATTTTTTCTTATCTTTTTTATACCCAATTATTATTATCGTTAATACAAATAAAAATTAGAATTATTGCGTAACGTGTGCTTAAGCAATTTCTTTTGTGCGAGAGAATGATTGGTAAGTAAACTTTATAACATTGTTACAATAATAATTATTATAGCGCCTTTAAACCTGCACCTAGTTTGATAGATATAAATAAAATATTACAACTGTAAGTTAAGTATAGCTAAATTTCATTTAAAATCTATATAAAGTTTAAATACATTGGAATATTAATTAAAATAGGGATTGGTAATAAATATTGGTGAATATGTTTTATGAATTTTATTAAATGTACAGATAACTTGTAAGTACCTACTTATTTCAAATTATGCAAAACCAGATTCGAGTAGTATACCTTTTTAGGCACATACCACCAACGAATAATAGGTAGTGTGATAATTATTAATTATTAAATTACAATTTGTTAGTAATAATATAAACTGAATTAAGTTGCCGTATAGGTAATACTTGTATACGTAGTATATTTATTATTAGTCTGTGGTAATACCTATAATAAATACAGAAAAAAAATTAAATTCATATTATTACAAACCCTAATCTTAAA
Source organism: Colias philodice (assembly GCF_061535455.1). NCBI lineage: Eukaryota > Metazoa > Arthropoda > Insecta > Lepidoptera > Pieridae > Colias > Colias philodice. Next base: position 5,230,535 of record NC_143095.1, on the reverse strand, counting down.
TTGAATAAAAACAAGACAGTAAATCAAAATTTAACATATTTTCTATGCAACTACACTTATCGCCTAATAATAAATCACCAAGGTGCAACTGGTTCAAAATTCAGTTTCTAAAGAGAAGAAGGAGTAAAGACGTTATTTTTAAATGTAAATTATAAGCATTGGTTACACATCAAGTAATAATTTAGGTACCTACTCTATTTTTTATATAAATTAAACGTGTCAAACAATCACCAAAACCTTCAGTTAATTTATTCCGACCATTCTCTGTAAAATGAAAAGTTGATTGGACTTATTCTCCTGTATTTTTTCCAGACAAGCTTTTATCTGAAAATTTTAAAAATATCGGCAATGTGAAAATATGGCAGCCAATAATGAAAGGTTTAAAAGGTGAAATTTGATAATTTAAAAGATGGGAATTTAAGGAGTGATTTGCATTTTTTTTGCTTTTATATTTAAGTAGTATTTACTGTGAACGATGATAAGTAGTTTCAAGGAAAATCCTCAAATGAGCATATTTTGGCGGGTTGGCTATTTCATCTACAGAACAAGTTTTTTGACATCCCTTGAATCCCATGTAGCTATGATTGGAATAATAATTTAATTTCGCCCATAATTGTTTGCTTGATGAATAAATAATTTATTAATATGACGTATGAAAATGCAACTTTAAATATTATTATTAGTGGTAATTACAGCTGCAGCGGTGCATATTACATAAAATTTAATCGTGTTTAAACTCTACCTACTCTACCTGTACTTTTTTCTGAAGACTACGATATCGGGAACGGGAACGTTATTTATTATTTTAATTAACAGCCATTACGTAGTTTTTTCTTATACCTACTTATTTCAACAAGTAGGTAGACGCGCCAGCAGATTTCAGATAATTACTAAAATACTATTCTTACTTATAGTTTTATTCCTTTTTTTCTGATACCTACCTGTTTTTTTTCCCATGAATCTAATTGTAATGATAATTTTATAATTAAAAAACGTGTTTATGGTATCCCCATGTATTGAAGTCGAAAATTATTATTAGATACATCAGCTTATATTTTATAATCGCCGGCTATGGACCATGGCGCTCGCAGCGCGGCTCAGTTAAGCCCTTCGTAATATCTTCTCAAGGATTCATTTAAAAGATATTATAAAGGACCAATTTGATATCTCAATGCTTAGTGTGTGTTCAGCAAATTTAATGATAATATGAACGGAAAGGGGAAGATAGGGATTTCTTCTCAATTCAATATTACGCGTTGTTTTTTATGACTGCTTAAAACATGACGAGAAATGAGCTCCACAATAGAGTAACTATACTTACTTTACTTATAATTTAAATCAATCCTAGTTTCTTCTGAAAAAGGTTTAAAATATAAAAGTATTATTAATGTATTAAAGTATTATTAGTTTTTCTTCTGAAAATGATTATAGAAGCACAGATGACTTTTACAATATAAGTATGCTTGAAGGTATAAAAGTTTACGAAAAGCCATGTCAATTTTTGCCTATTCTGAAGTTAAAATAGGATAACTTAGATTTATCGGGAAATAAAGTGAAACGAACAGAAGGCCTTCGATTTTCCGGAATCTATGCATAGGTATACACTTGTAAACTAAATTACCCTTGTTTCGCAACTAATCAAGCAAGGTGAAGCAGTGATTGGACGTTTACAAGTAAGAGCTTTTTTGTTTGCCTTCTCTATTCGTTTGTTACCACGTCACGTACTACAGAGGAGATCTCTCAATTTGTCTATGTTTTAGATGTACATACATATAGGTACTTATACCTAGAAAACGAAGAAAATTGCTTTGGGGTAGGAACGTGGTTAGTATATGTTTGTTATGATTTAACTCTTTAATTAATTATTCACAATTTTAAAATTCAAAGTTATGGTGAGATAACAATTAACATTTAGCCTTTAGGTACGCAAATGCATTAGCAGCAATTTCCCCACTGGTACACCCAAACATTTGATCTAAACCCGAGAGAGAAAAACAAGGTATTGGTATATCAATTCAATTCCATAATGAAAGTCATAGTCACACATCGGCAATACAGAGGTGTGATTAGTGAGGAGCAATCAACGCGTCGGTAATTGTGCTCTGAAGTCTGACGTCCACCGCAGCTGTTTGCTTCCTTTGTTCCTCGCCCGAGCACCGTCTTTCGTGTTCCACGTGGACAAAGCTAGTGAAAATTAAACCTCTCGAGTATTAGATTTAAATGCAAGTTGAATTGAGTCTTCGTCACTCTTTGGTAGAGAAACAGAAGAGCGAAGTGTTGGAGATATCGATATCCTTGGAAATTTAAGTGTACATTTTATAGAACCAATTAAAAGAAATACAATAAATTTGTATAATACCTCTTCAACTTCCATGTTTTTCTCCCTTCACAATTCTTAGCCTTGACTCAACAAACCGAATATATTATTTCGGCTATATTGGCCCTCTAATAGTTTGAATTCTATCAGACCAATAACAAAATCATCCACCGATAGGTATATGCTTGCATATTCATAATGTAAAATAACTTATGAATATGTAATTTTTTAATCGATTCTTGGCTCAAGGGTGCCAAATTGGCGTGATTGAATACCCCTCTCAATATCCAGATATTCATTCAAACAATAATAACATGATAGTTAATTTCTTCCTCCATATTATCACATACCTAATACTTGAAGGTACTTCTTTCATTACAGCGATGAAAATCTACAGACTAAGTCACGGTTAATTGTGAGCAATTGCTTTGGTTTAATTAACTCGCAAATTGAATTAGAACCAACACGAAGTATGCGTGGCACAAAGCAAATTGTATGCAGAGCAGCCATGAGCCACGATTTACTTTGACTGGAATTATTGTCGTCTCCTGTATAGCTCGCGCCTGTCTTCGTCTTCTTTATTAAACCGCGTATAGCTAATTTTTACCTTTATCTGTTATTTTTCTGGTCCTTTGTTTTCATTAATAAACAGAGTTAAGTATATTCGTTTGAAACGAATTTCAAAGAATGCATAGGCAAATCAATCTGTTTTCAGGTTAAGAAATGTTAATAGACATAATATAGACTAGAGTAGATAATTTTTGAAACAAAAAAAAATCGCAGTCGGATGAAACCCATTAGAAAAGGAGGGGAATATGATGAAAATAAAAGGAAAAATAAATTACGGTCAATCCGAGTTCGGGAAGTGGGAGGGGGGAAGCTTTTAAGAGAAAAAAATGGTTTCTCTCGATTTCCGACAAAACTACAAGTCCTACGGAAAAAAATTCAATGGCAAAGTTGTAGGTAATAAAAAGAGCCGCGTTACTGATTTGTGAGAATATATGTAGATACTTCAAATAACAGCAGTTTGCCATGAACGAAATCTGTATCTATTAGGTCCATAATTGATAAAATTACAATATTTCGGACATTATCAAAATTCCGAACGGTCGCAAATCGCAATAAGCTAAGATCTATTAAATAATCTGAGCATGTAATCAGTTCGTGTCAACGGAGGCTCCTTCTAAATTAAATTTCTCAAGTCGGCCCCAGGCACTCAACTTCGTCTCGACACCCCGAGATGCCGAGAAATTATTTATTAGCTATTTAGACTTATTGTGGAAAAGGCGGTTGTAATAAGCGATGAGACCGCCATGAATTTGATTTTACCGATGTTTGTGATTAGCAGAACGTTTACCGCATTTTTACGTGATCAAATCGAATTGCTTATTAATAATGGTAATTTGTAACTGTTTCGGTATTGACAATCAAATTATTTCTCATATTGTGAAACAATAGCTTTATCTTATCTTAATATACAGGGTGTCCCGTAAGTAGTGGACCAACGGGTTATGGGGAGTAGAGGGACTTATTATCTAACAAAAATACTAAAATTTATTGTCCTAAACCATAAAGTTTTTGATTTATGCTTTATTTTCAAAATTTGATAAAAATATCATCCACGTAATCTTAATATGAACTTTTACCATTTCTGTTTTTATTTTATTCTTATTTTTTTGTTCAAGGTTGTTAAGAATACATAATTCTTCCTAATTAAAATGATACTCATGCATAATTAACAACAACAACAAAATTAGACCAAAAAATAGGTAAAATTTTACGTTTTAAAAATTTACGGACTGAAGTTTGAACAAAGCTGGTGTAAAAAAAATGTACGGTGACCCTGTGGAACTTTATTTTAAAAACTTCTACATCTCATACAAATTACAAAAAGGTATAATTGTGTGGTATAAAGTATTAAAAAAAATGTTAAATTGGCGTACAACATTCAAATTAGAAATTATCAGGTAGTCAACTCAATAAGTTATTCCGAGAATTATTGCCTTTATGGGCGCGCGCTGGAATTCTTTTGTATTGTTTCTGGCCAATCATAGACGATACTTGAACCCACTATTATTTTCTTTGACTTTCAACTATTTCAGTGACTTGCTTATAGCTCGGAACTACACGCGTGTTTAGCTTGAATCCGTCATTACAATATTATTCTTTGTTGAAGTGCGCTTGAATTGGACACTGATTTTGCTTGTGATTTGGATGTTGTGGTTTTTTGAAGGAAAATTCCTCATACATACACTCCACGTGAATATGCAGAAAAATGTTTTTTATTTATGGACTCAGTGATGGAAATGCTCGACAAGCAGCACGTGTTTATCGTGAGCGTTATCCCAATCGGGATTGCTATCCTAATAACCGATTTTTTCTCAGAGTAAATAACGCATACCATGAAGGTCGTATTCCTGGAATTGGAAATCGAATAGGAATACCTATCAGTCGATGATCGTCTAATATTGACAGAAGTAGAAGAAGATCCTTCAACTAGTACTCGCCGTATTGCTAGACGCACTGGTGTACCAAGAAGTACAGTGCATCGCATATTGAAGAGAACTGAGAAGTGATTTGCACCCGTATCATGTACGAGTGAGCAAGCATTAATACCAGGTGATTATCAACGACGAATTAATTTTTGTCGAGAGATGCTTGATGCTTGGATCAATTTTTTTTTAACTCAATAATTTTTTTAACATTTCTGCATATTCACGTGGAGTGTATGTATTAGGCAATTTCCTTCAAAAAACTAAATTCGAACAATATCCAAATCACAAGCAAAATCAGTGTCCAATTCAAGCGTACTTCAACAAAGAATAATATCGTAATGACGGGATCAAGTTAAATACGCGTGTAGTTCCGAGCTATAAGCAAGTCACTGAAATAGTTGAAAGTCAAAGAAAATAATAGTGGGTTCAAGTATCGTCTATGATTGGCCAGAAACATACAAAAGAATTCCAGCGCGCGCCCATAGAGGCTCAATTCTCGGAATAACTTAATGAGTTGACTACCTGATAATTTCTAATTTGAATGTTGTACGCCAATTTAACATTTTTTTTAATACTTTATACCACACAATTATACCTTTTTGTAATTTGTATGAGATGTAGAAGTTTTTAAAATAAAGTTTCACAGGGTCACCATACATTTTTTTTACACCAGCTTTGTTCAAACTTCAGTCCGTAAATTTTTAAAACGTAAAATTTTAGCTATTTTTTGGTCTAATTTTGTTTTTGTTGTTAATTATGCTTGAGTATCATTTTAATTAGGAAGACTTATGTATTCTTAACATCCTTGAACAAAAAAAAAAGAATAAAATAAAAACAGAAATGGTAAAAGTTCATATTAAGCTTACGTGGATGATATTTTTATCAAATTTTGAAAATAAAGCATAAATCAAAAACTTTATGGTTTAGGACAATAAATTTTAGTATTTTTGTTAGATAATAAGTCCCTCTACTCCCCATAACCCGTTGGTCCACTACTTACGGGACACCCTGTATATATAAATCTCGTGTCACAATGTTTGTCCTCAATGGACTCCTAAACCACTTAACCACAACTTAACCGATTATAATAAAATTCGCACACCATGTGCAGTTCGATCCAACTTGAGAGATAGGATAGTTTAAACATGTAGGTACCACGGGCGAAGCCGGGGCGGACCGCTAGGTAGTTAATAATAATCAATTAATGGAAATTGTCATTTATTAAATCAATAAAATAGTAAACCCATCAATATAGGTATATAAAGTACATACTCAATACATAAATCATTATATAAAGCGAATATCCTGCATGACTATTAAGATTAGAATACATCATTCAATAATGCATCTATTATATTAGTTTCAATATAAAATTGTAAGCACTATAAAATATTTAAATACAGACGCAATCCAGTGAAAAAGATAAATATATTCGCTTACTAATGGCGCGGTATGAACATGGCAGGAGTATTTATTATTCAGAGACCCGCAAGCGGCGGTCACAGCGATACTTCCACTATCACTCAAACCGTCTGGTTTCATTTCAGGATCGTCTGATCCTCGTGACAGTATACATGTATCAAATACTCCTTTAAACATGATGTAGCAGCAAATAAATCAGTTTATTTTCTATATATTGTGAAATAGTTTAAAGAGAAATAGACTAAATGCTCTGGAATTGAATGTAAAATAAAAAAATTGTCTTTGCGAATTATGATAATGTGACCTCATCAAATTTGAAAATATATTTCACGGATCCATTTCTGGTAATATAGGTACTTTTGCGCTACGTAAATAGTAGTTATGTTTTTGACCTAAAAATCAGTCCAAAATCAAATTGGCCTTACTCACAGAACATTCTGTTACAACTATAGGCGTTTTGGCTTTGAACCATGTAAAATCAAAAAATAGTAGAATACCCCAGACAATTCATGGTTTATTCAAATCATCTATCAATAAATGGCACCCCTGAAGAATCGTTCCAGATACGCGAATGGAAATAATAGAATATAACCAAAGATTTTGAATATCGCTACGCTTACAATTACGAAACAATAGGTTTATTTATCGAGACTGAGACATTTATTATTTACAATAAAATATAATGAAGATCTGGTTGTATAAGAAAAATATTTTCCATGGCTTCTAAAGAATTTTTTAAAGGATGTCTATCTAGCCACGTGTAGTAAATAAAGTACATGTAGGTATACAAAGGAGCTTAGTTCTATCAGTGCCAAATTCCATAGAGCTTCCACGACTACCATGTACTATGTATTTATGTTAGGTATATTCGTATAAAGATAGTGCTGTGTAATTCAAAGGCTCCTTAGCGCGCCTCGTCTCGTGAGACCATAATTTATTTTTATTGGACTGCAAGCGAGTCTGAACAATATACAATGTTTCAACTTAAGCACGTACTAAGAGTAATTAGAGACAGAATTGATATGTAGTTTTAAAGGCACTAGGTTTGCTTTAATTGTACAGCGCAATTTATGAGCAGTGACAAGGTACTATAGATACGTAAGACCTATTAAATATTTCCATAGTCAGTTATGAATACATTATAATATGTATATTTTTACATTGATGCATCCGTAATGCTAATTGTTGACACTTGAAAAACATTATTAAGTATAACATTCATTTTTGGTTCTATACAAAACACAAACCACATTGGACAAAAATTGATTAGGAAAATGGAAAGAATACATTTTAATGTCCACATTATTAAATGCTATACCTAGTTGTTATCATGTTTAATTTATAAGACGTTTACGTCGATGGATTGTTAGTTCCAAAAATAACTATTCGAAAATCGAAACAATAACGATACGACAAAACTTAGAAATTGAATTTAACCTTAATTGCTTTCTATAAATATCACTGTGAAGGAAACGAATATCGTTATCGTTATATAATAAATAAAGATCAGAAATTTAAATTTAGCTCTACAACGTTAGTAAATTTAATAGTATTAAAATAAATGAATTATGGATTATTCTTAATAATAGATACCAGAAAAATGTGAAGTTCAATTGAATATACTATAACACAAAAGAGGTATAAACTTTAAAAGCGCTACATAGAGTAGATTTATTCAGCAAATATCCACGGATACCTTTATAATATCAGCAATATCATTATTTATTCTGTTTTGGAGTTTAATACAATCTGAAGCAGATTTTCCCTTTTCTCCAATAGAGGCCATTGGCAATTCGTTTAGGAACACTACTCCTTCCACTTCAACTCTTTTCTTTGAGATAACTTATCTGAAAATAAACACGATTCACACAACTTTTAGGGAACTACCAAAGAAAAACCTTTATGTTTATTATAAACATAACGATTCCTTTTTTTGAATATGTATAGAAATTTTATTATTAAAATTTTTATTATAAATTTTATTACAACAGAAAACACACAATTAGTAAGAAACATACCAACTTGTAAGAAAGCTTTATATTTGAAATATCATTAAAATCTCAAGTAATGTATAAATTTCTTAAATACCAATCAATTTTCTATAAAATAATCATGATTACATATTATAAACAATAACGGTTTGATGATTGATCTCTTGCACAGAGCTTTACGTGTAGAGTCTTCAAACGTAGGCATACAATTTTCAAGTCCACTGATAAACCATATTTGTAGTTTAATCTACAAAAAATAAAGTATAAATAGATCTTTACTAAAATAGTTTTCGAAATTAATAATAGTTCGACGTCGACGTAGGTAATTGGTTACTGGACGCGTTGACTGGAATAAATAGAATTTATTGGGTATTGATAATTATTACCACGTCAGATATTAATATAATATAGTTGTGTTTTATGAGCTGTTTAATGTATTATATTGTATTATAAATCAGTAAAATGTACAGAGCCAGCCATTATACAAATTGATCATTGTCAATTTAATCTGGCTACGAAATAATAATCACCCTCATCTTTGAACATTCATTCATTCCTGTTAGCCTTCCATAGTTTTTTGGGTTTCTTTTGGGTTATTGTAGAACTCTTTTGTCGGTGAAATAAAAGTGATTGTGCTGGTTAGTTTATTGAATTATTTACATTTAGAGAAAAATATAGTGTACAAACGATGTACGAAATGAGTTTGGAATTTCAAATAAGCTCTGTTATTTGCCCGCTGAGCTTTTACCAGATTAGAAGGGAAAATACTTTTACTTGAAGCATCAATAAAAATAATTTAAAATTATCTGTGTTAAAAAATAAAATACTTAACGCGATACACGACATAATTATAAATTATTAGAAAAACGTTATAAAAATAGAAAGCAAAAAGCTACGATCCAAAACATTATTCAACTGTCAACCGTTGTTTGGACATCAATTTACATGAACAACGTATCCTGAGCCTGACTAGGTAAATAAAATATCAAAACTAAATGTTTATGCTGTGCTTGTAATTTTGTTTTAACAGTTGACAGTTCCCACAGATAACAAAAAGTTGGTTGTGAATCTAACGTGACTAACACTATTATAATATTACGCGTAACTAAACGACTTTAAAAGTATAAAGTGGTCTATTATAATATCGGTTATAATGTTATACTTTATCGAATTAACGTTGATGTTTAAAAATGTCACGTATAAATACTACATATAAATAATTGCAATATGTCACAGGTCATATTATATCATACCTAGAGCTCATATTTTTTTAACTTTAAGAAGTCGACCTAATGCGTTTTATGAACGCGTAAGATTCACACTATTAATAAATTAAACTCTTACAACAGTGATTATATGTATATGCATTCATATAGGTATGAACGTAATATACCTGTTACCTAGTTTGTATTGATAGTTAGTATAGGATTGATTAACAATTTCATTAACATCGCGGCTGTATTCCCCGATGAGCGGAGGTGCATATATTCTCATTTCACTATGTTAATCCGTGCAAATTTGGAAACTACCGAATCTTAATGATATTTTATTTAAAAATCCGATGTGTTTTTTACACAAGGGAGTGAATAGGTTTATGGTAGAGTTATTGACCATTTCACTAATGAGGTACTTAGGTGTCTTTTAGTAGTAGGTGTATTTCTTCTTTTCAGGTTAGGTTTCGTACCTTCCTGTCGGTTACTGGGATCTATGACTAAAATGAAAAAAAATAACATAATACAACGATTTTGTGAAAAATAATTTATTATAATTTTACATTGGAATGCTTCATAACAGGATAATCTAAGGGATATTAATATTCATAAAATAATAGATCTTGTAAAATGTAACGGCGGTTTTATATTAGACCATCGGATGTCCTTTGTCAGAAGAAAATAGCTAAAGAAAAGCTTATGTTAAATATTAAGTTTTCTTTGAAACGCCGCTATTCATCGGTTCAACTTCGGTATTTATAATCTTTAATAACATTTTTAATATCATAGCCTGCTTTTGAATTATTGATTTTATCTTTCGTACCTGTGTTACCTATTATATATTACTAGCGGCCCGCCCCGGCTTCGCCCGTGGTACACATGAAAAATAGATGTTGGCCGATTCTCAGACTTACCCGATATGCACAGAAAATTTCATGAGAATCGGTCCACCCGTTTCGGAGGAGTATGCAGACTAACATTGTGACACGAGAATTTTATATATAAGACTAGCGGCCCGCCCCGGCTTCGCCCGTGGTACATATGAAAAATAGATGTTGGCCGATTCTCAGACTTACCCGATATGCACAGAAAATTTCATGAGAATCGGTCCACCCGTTTCGGAGGAGTATGCAGACTAACATTGTGACACGAGAATTTTATATATATGGTCCATTGAAAAGTTACATTTGGGGTCGCATTTTTTAGAGGACGCAATTTTATTTTTTTGATGTGTAGGGGGGGTCAGTGTGAAGCTATCACCAAGTTTGTGGGGTCGCCACCCTTGTCCCACGGCCGCCATCTTGAAAATAGCGGTTGAAATGGTTTTTACGATATATCTCTTAAACTATTTATCTGATAATAAAACAATGTTAACATTATTCGTTGCAAATTAAATTCTCTACAACTTAGGTTCAGTAACTTTTTGTCGTAGAACTATAAACAAAAAAGTTATAAGCGAAAATGTTCAGAAATTAGAGATGTTTATATTCTTCAATAAAACTTTTTTTTATAAGTTTACGAAGAAATTATATCATACCATTTTTGTAGATTGTTTTTCGTAGAACAACTTTTATTTACAATATTTTTTCATTAAGTAAATAGCTAAGGTTTTACAGCCCTCCGAAGCGAGTACTATTTTAAGTACTCTTTACTATACAGAATACGATATGTGTGTACTAATAATAATTTGTCACCAGTAATTATTATATTTTTGTTATAATAATATTTTTAATAATTAATTTTACAATATTATTGATAATTAATTATTGAATCTTTTCCCCACAACCCAGGAGGTAGAGTCTGGAAGTGCGTTTTTTTTACGTCGAAAAGCAGGGCTGAAATGTTCTGCAGTGTGCTTCCATTGTTGTGGAGTCTGGGAAAAGAGCCAATAGCCAATTTATTATGTATAGTTACTACTGAAAAATAGTACTCACTTCTGAGCGCTGTAAAACCTTAGCTATTGACGTAATGAAAAAATGTTGTATATAAAAGTTGTTCCTCGAAAAACAATCTACAAAAATAGTCTTATATCATTTCTTCGTAAAATGATAAAAAAAAGTTTTATTGAAAAATATAAATAGCTCTAATTTCTGAACATTTTCGCTTATAACTTTTTTATTTATAGTTCTACGACAAAAAGTTACTGAATCAAAGTTGTAGAGAATTTAATTTGCAACAAATAATGTTACATTGTTTTATTATCAGATAAATAGTTTAAGAGATATATCGTTAAAACCATTTCAACCGCTATTTTCAAGATGGCGGCCATGGGACAAGGGTGGCGACCCCACAAACTTGGTTTTAGCTTCACACTGACCCCCCCTACACATCAAAAAAATAAAATTGCGTCCTCTAAAAAATGCAAGGTCAGGCCTAAAAAATGTAACATTTCAATGGATCAATAAGATATTGCCTTTATTCATGTCAGTCATGTTGATGTGATGTTTAACAATTCCTTTTTAAAAATAATTTTTTACATAACGTCACATAAACATTTATCGACAACTTTTAATTGTATGTACAAACCATTCGTTCGTTCCACGTTCGTTCAGTATAATATAATCATGCCCAACTAAAAATAAATTTATGTTTTACAATTTCAAAGTAATAACAGTATAAGCAATTTTATGACACTAAAAGTTCATAAATACACAATTATGCAAGGTGTTGGTCATTCGTCACTATCAAAGTATAGAGAAGATGACGTCTTCCACAGCTGCCTTTTCCGTGTCCCGGAGAAATTCGCAGTACGTGCGCGATTGTCTCTGTTTGACCGCAGATAAACCCTGGCTTCACCTGGCTTCATACGTGCCTGCAATAGGAAAATAAATTTATAAAAAGAAATACATAACGATCGGCGGGAAAGGAATGAGATCAGTTTTTTCTTTCCTTTCTAAGGCTTTTAGCAATTACCTACTGAGCAAGCAAAAAATATCATTTAATAAAGCCACATGATTTTTAAAAAAGGAGGGATGAATCCCATATGTTGTCGTATATTCGCCAATAATTCTATAGAGCGGTTGTAAAACTTTATTTAAATTAATTTGTGAATAATAATAATTTACTTATACATAAAAATTAACCTGTAAATCATTTAGTAGTTCTGAATATACTGTTGCTACAGTAACAAGTATAAACGTAAAGCATGTGAAATCAAATCGCTGTCGTGTTTTCATAACGACTGTAACGTCGGAATTAGAGTAGAGAATGTAATTGCTGGAAATCTATGCTGGAATCAATGTAATTGCTTTGTTCTATATTCACTATTATTAACGAATTCGATATAATATGTTCTATTCTAACAAATAGTTTGTAATAAATATAATATTACAATACAATATTACAGTAGATATTATAATTAAATTAATTCACGTATTCGCTTTCCATTTCAATTCGTAATTAATTACTGTTGCACTTCAAAAGATTCCCTGGCTTAATAATAAATTGAAGAGGTTGGATACGACGCAATCAGATTTTTAATACTTTTCCTTAAACACTTGATTTGTTTAACAACTTGAACATTATGAAACGTGGATAAGATGACAAGAATGAAATAAGAATTTTTGGTCCACTCGCAGCCATAAATATTGGGTGTAAATATAGTAACTAATCCAAAAAATTATGATTCTTCTCACTAGATAGAATAGGAATACTTAGAACACACGTTCCTTCATCTAGGTATGTCGAATCGATTTGTCCATATCTATGTGGTTCCCTCTGATGCCGGTGAGGATGTCGCTCGGCTGCCAACGGTTCAAAGACGCCAAGTAGTGGATTGATTGGCGAAATTCATCTCCAATCTTTCCTGAGGGTTTTTTTTCATTAATCTAATATACTATAAAATTAAAGCAGGCTGGATATGTGACGACGACGTTCATAGAATTCGCATCTTACGTACAGTTGTGTGCGAATAAGTGTCACGTTAAAAGGGACAAATAAAAAATATTAAGTTTTTTTCCAAGTAAAAATTCCAAACTTTTTCACTTAGTAAACACATTAAGACACGAGAAACGGCATGTAATCACAATATGTGGGAATACCTACAAGATTATAAAGGAATTTTACTTGTATAATTTTCCGGAACACAAAACTGTAGTTGGACAAATTGACGGTAATTAGTAAGAAATATGCCCTTGCATCGAGTATTCATTAATTGGATGCGATTATATTGTTTACCTTCAATTAAATAAAATATTCATAAGTTCCTTTCAATGAAGCGACCTTTAGAAGAGAAGAAAGAAGTCAGAGGCTAACAATATCTACATAGTATCTACATATACTTGGTTGAGTTTATCAACTACATATAACATTTGAATAATTGAAACTCCATACAGATTGGCATAAAACATTGAATCGTTAGTTAAAGTCACAAAGCTCCGTACAAAATTGTTTTTAGTCTAAAAGGTTGACAGAAATAAAAGGTAAAGCCACCTATATCGTCCGTGAGTACTTACTGTTCCCGGGTGTAAGCTGGTTGGATCTTGTTGTTGGATACTGCTTGATTAAGCTGTTCCTATGGATACAATTTTTTCATACATTAGTTATATATTATGTTTTTGTTCGTAAACACTAGGAAACGATAGCGTGAGTGTCATGTAAAAACGGAAACATATATTATCTTAAGAAACAATAATATCTCATATTATATACAATCTTGTAGTGTATAGATGGTGTATAGGCTGACTGTAATAAACCATTTATAATATAAGACAATATATAACGAATATGAAAATTATTACAGTTAAGTAAATTCATTTTATTAGGTAACTTCTGTCTTTATAGACTGTTTACTAACCTGGCTCAATAGCAATGCAAAGATGAAATTGAATTCCGCTACAAAGATTCCATTATAATACGACTGAAGTTCGGCTTTGTTACAAAATTCAATATATTCACAATGTATAATATATTTGCACTCCGTATAAGAAGCTTTATCTAAGTACAATTTTGTCTTCTTATTTAATATAAGGACTGGAGATTCGCAAATAATAATAACAGATGTTATGTTTTTAATAATTGATTTATAGGGCTTTATCATTCCGTTGTATTTACTTCAATTTTAATTATTCATGCTTAGTTAACTCAATAGCACGTTAATCAACAAATCTTTTGCTATCAAACACTTATATGATGATTGATATGAATAACTTTCAGTATTGTAAATTTGTTAAAGATATTTGTTTTAATAGAAAATTCATAGATTGCGTTCCGGGCACATGCCATTAAGAGCTTTTGCACATATGATGGGTAAAATAGAGTCTCCTTTGTGTATAATTTGTGGAAAGACCGAGGACGTGCATCATGTGCTTGTGGAGTGTGTCCGGAATGAGACGAAACGTGTGGAATTATTTCAAAAGCTAGATGCTTCGCGGGCCAATATGGGAATTTTTTGTAGCTCGTTATCCAACCCTTGCTCGGAGGAGGCAGGGTTGGTGTATGGCATGGTGGGAGATTTTCTTTCAACGTATAGCGCTGGCTCCTAGGCGTTCTCATTGATATTTAGATATATATTATGTTTATTAATTTGTGTTTAGTTTGTAAGTTGATTGTTACAATGGGGCTGCCATGAACATTCGTTCAAAAGCCTTGAATAAATGATTGAAAAAAAAAAAAAAAAAAAAAATAGAAAATTAAATTGAAAGGTATTTGAATTTTATTAGCAATAACGTGCTACGACAACTTGCAAAAACATTTTTCCTTTTATGAAAATTTACCTATAATTTACCTATAAAACATTCAAAACTTAACTTTAATATGATAAATTCACATAGTCAACAAAGTTTATTTTAAATTAAATACTTTATAATAGTGGACATCGTATACCGTAAAAATTGAAAATTGTAATTACAGTCTCTTCCTATGTAATAAAGTACAAGTGTAATTTGTGTATATTTTCCAATTTCATAGGCCAGGCTAAAAGTGTGCACGGCTTGTCTTAATAGTTATTGGCTGAGAAAGCTCCATTGTACTTGTACAAAATGCTACCATATTGCTACGTTCCGATCTTTTGCTCTCGCAAATACGAATACTACCAGAATATTATGTATTTCCTTACTTTATTAATAAAATAGGTCTCCGCTAATGCTAATTATTAGAACAGCAGATGAATGATCCTTTAGGAATATTTTTTTTTAAGTTTTGCACCGACATCATGTTGTACTTCTTTTTTTACAGTCTAGGAATATTATAGTAAATAGAATTTTCCGAGCTGTATAGAAAAACATTTTTATTTGATTTATTAGGATTGGAATTTGGAATCCAAACTAAATTGGATTGAAGTATCCCCTGAGACATTACATAAGGCTCTATTTTGTAACTTAATTTATTTTTCTTTAGAAATGTCTTGTACAATATTAAAATTTAATAAATAATGTTTTATAAGGTTCTGATTTTGCAGAAAAACTGTGCAAAGTGTAACTGTACTAAGTGAGCTTGATTAAGACTTAAACATGTTTGAAATTTATATCGAGTTAAATAGAATAGATTGATAATATTAAACGATCTATTAGTAGAGCCATTATGACCATATTACCTTCACCTGCCAAACCTGAAACATGCTGTCACGACCAATAGACCAACTCGTCCCGCTCTGTTTAAGACATTAATTAATGTCCACGCTTAAATACGTAATGAAGCAGTATCCAGATACTCGATAAACTATATTTGCACTCTCAAAAGTATATGAACACGTTTAAATAATGACAGAAAATAGAATTACTGAACATTTTATACGTTTACTCGATGTAAGAAATCTACTTCGTTTAGCACGCATTATTCAACATGCTTAAAACATTTACAATTAATGTACCTATAGAAATATAATTAAAAATTATCATTTTATGTATGGAACATATATTCAGTAATTCTTTCCACTGTTCAATAAAATACCACCAACCGTAATAAGTAATGTATGTAAAGTACAGGATTTAACGGTACGCGTATTTATTTAATTAAGCCAGTTGTTTATTCAATACGAAGTTTTGAAATAATATTTCCTTGTGAAAATGTTCATAAACGTGCTGAAAAGTTTGTTTTTAATAAGCTTACTTCAACATTCGATACTGTAAACATTTATTTTTATATAGTTGAACTTTATAGAGATTGATCAAAAACAAAATCAATTCCATCTATTGAGAGATAGATACTATCGTAGCATCGCCCTGTTATTTGTCAATACAATTACTGGTAGTAATATTGTAGTGTTAGGGCGCTTGTGCACTACAAGGAATTTTACTGTCCGGCATTCCGATTTTTTACGGTCCGGTGTGGCATGAAAAAACCGATGAATTGCTTGTGCACCTATCCGTCTTTACTCGGATCAGTGCGGTACAGTTCAAGGAAGTTTGGCGGTATAATGCTATCATAAATGATTGTTTTTGCATTTTACAAGAAACGAGTAAAAATATAGAAGGTGAAATATTATATTATTTCGTTATAATAAAAAGTAAGTTCCGTAAGAGATTTAAAATGCGTGTTTCACTTATTTATTTTAATCGGTGACGAGGAGCTAAAGCTATTCCCACTTGAACTTTAACTTACCAACACTTACTTAGATAATAATTATAGGTCAATGCTTGGTCAATGTATATAAAATAACAATACCGACTTCTCAAATCTCATTGCCAACTAAAAGAAAGTAAAACAAGAGCTTGCTTTTAATTGGCATATGCAGTAAAAACAGTAAAATCCAAGCAAGTGGGCATTCGAAAACAATTATACCTACAGCGACTCGTAGACACAAAAAACCATCCGGAATAGGGAAAAGTAAAATGTCGGACAGTAAAATTACGTATAGTGCACAAGCTAGTATATAGATTAATGGCGTGCCGCCCTTAGACGTAACTTTTGATTTAATATTTTTGTGGATGAGTAGTTGTCAATATAGTTGTCACTGTTTCCTGTCCGAACATGCTTAGCTGTCGCATACTATAAATTGCCGCGTTCCTTTGTCTCGTGGCGCATTCGTACGAATCGTGCCTAGGGGCTCGGACGCTGTTTATACGACGTTCGACCCAACTACCCTCACTTTACTAATAGTCGTTGACTAGCTGCGTTTTGTTATCAACTACCTACATCAATTAGGTAGCTGTGTAGAATCGCAGTACATTCTTATTACATTCAAACTAATATTTAACTAACTTCGCAGCTTTATTTCTTATATCAGAAGTGGGATAGAATTCAAGCCTACACTTGTTAATTGTTTTGAGTTTACGTAGTTTTGTAACGGCATACTGGCGTTTGTGTTTTTTCGTGCGTTGTGTAAAGTAAAAGTTTGTTACGTGGATTATTGTAACGGGAATGTAGTTCATCGAAGGAATTGTGTGTAGTGATCCAAATCGCTAGTTGAACTCTGGCTTTGAGGTATTATCTAGTCGCTGGCGTATCGTAGTGATGTATTTCACTAGTCGAACGAGCGTAGATATACCAAGATACGCGAACGGAGTGGCTATGTCATGTGGACGTGGTTATTGTTCTGTCAGGTCAGTGTGGCCGAGGCAGGATGGTTGTGTAATTCCGAGATGAACTACCGTAGTGTTTTAATACGAGAAAAGGCGTACGAGGACGTACGATTGTCAGTATGGCCGTGTTAGACGTAACTTTTGATTTAATATTTTTGTGGATGAGTAGTTGTCAATATAGTTGTCACTGTTTCCTGTCCGAACATGCTTAGCTGTCGCATACTATAAATTGCCGCGTTCCTTTGTCTCGTGGCGCATTCGTACGAATCGTGCCTAGGGGCTCGGACGCTGTTTATACGACGTTCGACCCAACTACCCTCACTTTACTAATAGTCGTTGACTAGCTGCGTTTTGTTATCAACTACCTACATCAATTAGGTAGCTGTGTAGAATCGCAGTACATTCTTATTACATTCAAACTAATATTTAACTAACTTCGCAGCTTTATTTCTTATAGTAGCATATTTTGCTAAACCCCTCTGTTTGTACCAAAATATTTCTTCCTATTTTTCTCTTCATAAATGGCTCCCGTAATATTGCATTTTAGCGTTATACCAAAAAATATTTTCTTTGTTACCTAATTTAGTTTTCCTTAAGATAATAGTGGCGCTGGCTTTGTCTTATATTATAACATCCAATATTTGCTACTAACATAAAACACACATACTTAAACAAAAAATGGATCATAGGATTAAGATATACCCTACTACAACTTTTTTTCTTTGTAGCGTTGTGTATTTATGCGCCTGTGGTCATAAAATAGCAATAACTCACATATCCTTTGGTAGGAGCCTACATAATGTGCTCTAAGTATTGGTTTTTTTTATTGGAATATAAAAAAGGACCCGATTTTTATGAAGTTTTGAACCCATTATCCCCTAAAATGACATTTTTAAGAGAAAATAAAACTCGTAGGACGACCGCTGCAAAAAAAAAAATTGTAGAGCTAGAGTCGCCCCGGTGTGATACAGTGATAGGGTGTAAGTATTAAATACTTTAATGAAGATACTAAATCAGGTGACTCGGTTATATATAAAAGTCCATAAGTACCCCATAAAGCAGTAACAATCCTTTTAAAAAGTACCTACTTGTAATGAATACCAACGGCCTATTTTTAAATTTAGTAATGTTAAATTTGCATCATGCTAAACTTGAATTCATAATAATATTTAAAGCATATGATTTAAATATTGTTATAAATACCTAAAAGGTTTAATTAAACCTTTTAGGCATTTGTTACGTATAAAAACCCCTTTGAAGTAAACTCCCTCTTATCTCAATGTTATTGCAAATGCAATTGTTTCATTTAATTATCACATAACTGTACAATAACATCCTTTGATACTGAGTGTCATAAAATAATTAATCCCCTTTTAAAGAGGCATAGTTCTGAATGACGTAAATCAATTACGGGACTAATTAAAAATGTATGAAGTTAATACCTCGTATTATGCGATCCCACAGCTTTGTGCTCATTAAAAATCTCATTATTTTTGTCCTGTCGGTAATATAAAAAAATGAGCGTGTGTGCTGAGTACACGTGTCAGAAGTGAAACTTCTTTGGCAAGATTTAAAGATACGCGACCTTTAAATTTTACTCTCAACGCGCCTAAAGAAGTTTCACTTCAAAATCCGTATTTAATTTTCATAATAGATGTAACAGTTAGCTACATCTATTATGACAGTAATAACAAAACCAAAAATTGAAGCAGTTCGGAGTAAGACCAGTAAGACGTTAAAATTGCCAAGAAGTGGGTTAAAATAACTATTAGTTTAAAGGCTGCTTACTGAGCTCCCGCTACGTTAGCCTACAATTTATTTTATTGGTTTCTACAAGCGAGTTTTAAGCGTCTTAGATGTAACCGTTTCAGTTCTAGCACGTACGAATGTATAATAAGCGAATCAAATTAGACTTATCTTTTTACACGCTTTATATTAGCTTCACCTGTATGTTTGTTTGTAACCGACTTCTTTGGGCGCGATTTTGACTAGATTTATTGAGGACCGATGACAATACACTAATTTGATAAAATTTTCTATTTTTTAGTTCGGTTTTCTATAAAAAGCGTGTTTTTTAGTTTTTTTTAAACTATTATTATTATTTTAGAAATACTCTTTGCTATGCCCTTATCTTCGTGTAACGGATATTTCATATTACACTCCACATTTGTAGAGGAAAATCAATATATGCGTTTTGAAAATAATACTTGTTGAATAAAATGTGCAAACAGTACCTAGTCATAAAACAAACAAACTCTTAAATCATAACTCCTCATGGGCCCACACATAATGTATTCAGGATAAATATAAAATCGTTAATAACAACTATAGCGTTTGTTTAATAGCACAATAGCATTTAATACAATATAAACAATGCATTATAGCAGTGTCTGGAGCCGTCGAGATAAGATAATACTGATGGATGTTCCACACTTAAGTCTGCTTACAAATAATGACTGCGAGGGTTGGCTTGCTCTAATACTGCCTAGCACTCTATGTAACTCCACAAGTTACTCCTATTGGCACGGTCCAATAAATACCTTTGTTCACTTTACATAGAGGTGCTGTACTAGCTATAGAGGTGCTTTCAGCTTTGAATTCAAGCTAAAAACTTTAACTATAAAGTATATTGGTCTCCCGTCTACGTCATAATCGTTTTAAGTTTTTCTTACGCTATTCTCATGCTTCAAAAGTTCAGTTAATTGTATCGAAAAAAACGGAATGGAATAAGAATAGAACGTCACGGTCAACCGAATCTGAAACGCAGTTCTTGAAGATACCTATCGTTATTTTTTTACTAAATTGTCGGTGTAATAATTGGATTCTGAGTTAGAAGTAAATTTATTGACGTATGTAATTATGTATATTATTTTAATACGAAACGAAATATTGAAATTATCATAACGCAAAGAAATAAACATAATATACTCGAAAAACATAACCGTTCTGTCGCAGTCGGGTAAAAAATAATGGAAGTCAGACAACGTAGACGCTTCGCACCCCACTTGTTAGAGTATAATTTATTTTTATTGGTTACTGCGAGCTAGTCTTAACAATGTTAAATATTAAATGTTTATTAAAGCAAGCTCTAATTAGAAATAAGAGAGCAGACTTTGCATTTATTATTAAATATAAATCTTTAAAAGCCTCTGTATTTATAAATCATGTTTATTATTTACACTATTTACAAACCTGCTTGCCTTGTCTGCGATAGTTTATTCTATGAAAATCGTAGCCTTTAAAATGTTTAATCTCTACTGCACTCTATTCGCATATAATAAAACTATGACCGTGCCGAACAACACCAAAATAACATTATAATTTAGCCGTGAAAGTTTATCAGGCTTTCGGATAGATTTTCGTCCATCCAGTTATCTTTACAAACTCGTGTTTATGTAATCTAGTTGTATGAAGTATGAATACATAGTTAATGTTATATGTTGATAATATTTCTCATGTAAATGTGTACAGCATTATTTAACTGCATGGTTGAATGCAGATTACGAGGTATTATTTACACAATGACAGATTATGGGGCAGTGTTTACACACAGTATTTTTAAATTCTACCCTGGGGATCCCAATTCTCAACTCTAATGCATAAACATAAAAATCAACATTTCGCATCACAAATGCCACTTTGTCTACCTTTAATTCGACAGCCGTCAGCTATTAGGTAGACGTTTGTAGCAGATACATCGTATTACGAAATGGGTTCTAAATTGCTTTGATCGTTTTTCCGGAACGCTAATGAATCCTCTCGTTCGAATGAACCTCACAGCTCGGTGAGGCAACCTTTATGTGATATTTAGCTCACGTTGATTTCAAATACTAAGGTCTGATATACGAAAATTGTTTCCCAAAGGAGAATATGTAGAGTATTAACAGAATACGCCTGAGCGTTTATATTACTGGCGCTAAGGGTTACAAACAGTTATTATATTTGACACAAATTAAGTCTGCCTGTAAGTACGTACTGCCTTTTACTATTTTAAAGTCAGTGAATTTTACGAGCTATATAGCATACTGTAATAGAGATTAATAGAGATAAACTGTCTGCTTCCATTTTTAATGTGAATAAGGAACTAAATATGTCAGAGCCGAAGGGTTTTGCCAAGGGTTAAATTGAACCCACGACATGCTTTGCCCCAGGGCCCAGACATGGTTAATCCGGTCTCGAAACACATACCTTTTTTGTTTAAAGTATAAATAGGCTATAATTTTGTTTCGCCAAGTGTGACAGGTTAACTCTTTGGGCGTTGGGCTCTTCATGACATTCTATTATAACCTTTTAAAACAAATAACATGAAGAACCACTGAGGATTGATGAGTTTTCTCTATGCATAATTTTTATAAACCTTATCTATATAATTCTCAAAATTAACTTAGTATCGTTTTGAAACTGAACGCGTTTTGTTAATTAAATGTTTTATTGCATAAAAATATCAGCCTCAAAACACCGGAAAAGATTTCTCTAATTCAATTTAATATTCCTAACATGTCATGATTTCAGTAACAGATTGATATATTCCAACAGATTGCTAATATTGCCAACTATGTGTCAGCGAATGCTTGAAGCCAACTTTGATTAACAAGCCAAGGCTTAGGCGAGGCTGTCTCGAGTTTGTAATAGTTGTCGAACTAATAAAGTGAAGATTATTGATTTGATGCCAGTAGGCTACAATTTGTATTGCTTACGTCCATTTGATGTCACTGAAGTAGAAAATTGAAATTGCCTTCTCCTTGGGAGAGGCTTGGTAAATGGAAATTGAAACAGGGACATATGGTATCAAATTGATTTATGCAAGTACTGGTAGATAATATTGATTGATGAATTTTATGTTTTCAATGTTGTTATTATAACGATAAATAATTTTTTTATGTTTTGAGAATAGGTCACGTTAAGTTATTCCTCAGAAGCAAATGTTAAATTATATGTCCTTAAATATGCGATAAGAAGAAAAATGAACCACACTTTTTTAAAAATAGTCTAATTTATGTAGAGCTACAGAAATTCTCATCAAGCTTGTAACGTATGGGTTATTTGCCCTACAATCGATAGCTTCAAGAATCTTCTTTTTTCAACCGACTTCAAAAAAGGAGGAGGTTCTCAATTCGACCGTATTTATTTTTCTAACCTCCTCTTTCAGGAACTTAATGTAATCGTTTATTTGAATCTTCTTTTCTAATCCTCATTTCTTCCAGGTATCTGGCACAACCACGAGAACACAGTGGCGATGAGCACGGGCGGCCGCCGAGGCCGATAGTACAGCGCGCGCCCGCGCAGGCTCCCCTCCTGTCACCCGCGCCCGCGCCCCGCCCCCGCCATGGTGCGAGACAAGAAGTCGCCGCATAAGACGGACTCGCAGAAATGTAAGTTAAATGGAAACATTGATTTACAGGTCAATATGGTATTACAATAATCAAGGATCCGCTGTGATCTAAAATGTATCGTATACTTTTAAATGTGTGTGTTCTTTGCATTCATCCGTGTTTAAAGATTCTAGTCTATTAATTGAACGGCTACATTAAACACCTAGAAAGTTCCTTAGTTAGAAACACCGCCAAATTTCACCTCGATGTTCTGGATGCTATGGATCGTCGCGCCAAGCGAATTATAGGAAAAGACCAGCTATTCGAAAACCGGCTTCTGAGCCTTGGTCATCGCCGCAAAATTGCCAGTCTCTCAGTTTTCTATCGATTCCATTTCGGGGAATGTGCAACTGAATTACATGGCCTTATCCCAGCTTCCCCTTTTTTCCAAAGGACGTCCAGGCGCACGGCGGGATACCACCCTTATCTGGTAGAAATGCCGACTGCACGCACAGCACGCTTTGCGTCTTCGTTCTTGATGCGAGCTGCCAAAGAGTGGAATTCTCTGCCGGCGTCCATCTTTCCAGAGAAGTACAACATTGAAATTTTCAAGAGACGAATTAACAGGCACTTTCTAGGCGGGCGTGACTTACCACCTTAGATCTCCTCACCACTTTCCATCAGGTGGGACTGGGGTCAATCGTCCACCTACTTCGTACTACGTATAAAAAAAAGTAAGATGTATTGACTTGAAGAAATGCCACCTACTGTTAGTCCTGATGTTATGGGACCCCCCTATGGGATATTGCACTGCGAAAATTTCAAGACGAAATGGAAAGATATTCATAAGAAACAACAAAGAAAGTCTTATTAATATGGCTCCGTTGTCAACATTTTTCGGAGCACATCATTGTTACTGAAAAAGTATTCTTAATAATGATTATAATTTAATGATAACTGTCGTTGTTCTACACAACGTACTTTACTTTTATCTTAATTTTCCTTCAGATAAATTTCTGAAGTTAGTTTATAATTACATGTACGTTTTATTACAGTAACATATGTACTTTTGTCCATTCACGCCTAATTTAAATTTGTGTTCTAAATATTGTAATTTAAAGTAAATATTAAAATAGTTGCGGATGGTTATTAGTTGTTTTTATTTAAACGGATGACTTTAAAGATTGTAAAAATGGATATAATGCGCAGGAATAAAATACAGAAAAACTGATAAGGTTGAATGAAAGAAATCTCAAATTGCTTTTCTGCAAGTGATCTTACTTACGAACCGTGAAATGGTTCTTTTCAAATGAGACTCGAGGATATTATTTTCCATTGAGATATACAGATACCATTTTAATCGAATATCAGTTTAAATAACTGATTGCATGTGGCCACAATAAAATTATATGCATACGTTTTGTTGTTTCGAATATAATTTATGATTAGACTTACAAAATTTTAAAAGCAAATTGCACCGTAAATAACTAACTCGTATTGCTAAATTCAAACGTCAAAAGGCAAAAATAAGAAATTTCAGTAAATACTGGAAATCCATCAGAATATCTCATATGACCGAATTCGTTCTGAATTCTGGCTCGCAATAATGAAGCCAGAGATTACTGCTAAGCCAGGACTAACCTGATCACCAGTAGCCACTCGGATCACCATCCACTTTTGTTCAACGGAATGTAATTTCAGAATGCAATTTCATGTGCAAGTCAGGAAAATCTCTTTTACTGGGACTATGTTGGAATTGTTATCGGATGAACATTCTTTCAGAGATCACATTTCTAGTATGCTTATCGTATTACATTTGTTCGATAAACATATTTTGAAATTGACTTTAAACAATTGTTGAAAGAGCTTATTTTCATATTAAGGCTCAGAGCATAAAGTTTAATGATAAACTCTTATTATATATTAATAAGGACAATACTTAAAGACATTGTTTGTGACGCGTTTGTATTCTTCATCCGAAAGTTATTACTATACATATTTAGCTCATTGAAAAGCACTTTCTAATTTCGTTATATGTGTTATAAATAAAACATTTGTCATAAACGAGTTTGTCTTTAAATATTGCAATTCCTATGAAAAAGGGATCACGGTATAAGGTGACATATTTTGGATGCTCAAGCCTCAAGGGAATGAGTTCTTAATTGTAATGTTTTAGATGGGTCAAAATTTGGTATATACCAATGGATGCTTTTGTCAGTGTCACAATGAGCTAGCAAAAATAAACAATTGTCCGATCTGCATTGTCGGGCTCCAATGGCACTCAGGAAAGTGGCAATTAGTTATAACTACACTATACATATTGTTTACTGCGTATTGAAATGTACTAGAAAATAATAAAAGGTCAATAATAGTTTGTAATTCTATTCGTTTAATATCCTAAAATTAAGCCCTTTTAACTATATGTAACAAATATGAAATGCAAATAAGAAAGGTGTGCTTCAAACTATTCAAGAGCAAAGGAGTGTGTCAATGTTATATAGGATGATACAATATTTTGTTAACCCAAAATAAGTGGCTTCGGGTTTCATATCTTGCGTGACTATGACATTGTGACTCTAACACGATAAGAAAACTTCAGTAAATGGGGATTCACTCGCGCTTGAAAATACATTCATCAACTGACGCAGTGAATATGTATTTCATCATATTATTTTAAACATAAGTCATTAAAAACATGCTAACGGTTTCAATTAGTTAATGTTCGCATGCAAAAACGTGAAAATTAATCGATGCTCAGCGGTGCAGGATTAACGTAGGATAGACTAAAATTTATTCGGATATTATATTTACCCGTTTAACATTAATAAAACGAGTAATCCTTTCGAACAAGCTTAATCGGACTTAACATATTATATATTTATACAGATTTTAAGTTCTGATGTTAATTTATGAAATTTTAGCTTATTAATTTTAGTACTTACTGGTATTTGAAAATCATTATTAATATGATGAACACTTTTAAGTTTCCATATTCACAACATATCTATGTGTTAGTAATATTAATTATTGTAGTTAAGTCCCGTATATCTTTGCGAGGTATGACTTATGTGGTAGATGCTTATCATGTCTATTTCAAGATGCATTTCAGATATTAGATTTAGATGTCGTAGTTAAGATATTACAACAGTTATGTCCGAATCTCTAACACCTATAAGTATATGAAATATTTGATTGCGATAGACTGTAACGCCAATCATCAAACCTCATGACAATTTTTTTAATGTCTCTACCCGTTGGTGACTTATATTTTGGATATTGGGAATCGAATACAAGACGCCTCCGTTTTAAGAATGGAAATAAGTATTGTGCCAAATAGACGGTCAAAATAGCAATATTGATGTTATTACGTTAGAGGACCGAACAAAGATGAAGTCAAAATGGAAAACAATTTATTTACGCGAACTACGATAAATGAGAAAATGGGAAATTTCCATAACATAACAAAAGGGACGATGGGGCTTTAAGAAATAGGGTTTTTGCAATAAATCACATCATTTATACAATCACATTATTATACAGGTACTACAAGTAGATGAAATGCTTATGCAATGATAGAAAAGGGCTAAAAGTACGTCTCTATTTCTGTTTCCTGTAGATATGAAGTTTTATATATTTGAGTTTTTGCGACAAGTTTCAAAATCTGAATAAAATAATTTCCTGTTTAAACTATTTGTTAAATTAAAATAAGCTTATAAGCTTTCTTAACTGATTCATAAGAAGCCCGTTGCTTTTATTAAATTTCATTCTTATAACGTGTCGGGAAGTCCGCTACATTTGCGTGATGGATTTTCAGTTTATTCTATTACAAACATGAATCCCTTATGGCGGAAATTGCATTTGCATTTACGCCGCTATAAAAATACTAAAATAGGTTGTATAACGTATTATACATGTATATGTGATAGTATTGCGTGCGGTAAGTGCGTGATGTTCCATCAACGTCACCGTCTCCTGCTAGGACCGGCGCCCTTCGATCGAAAACTCTTCGAATCGGTATATTTCCTGTATCGGATTTCAGATAGGACAGGATAAGTGCTCTCATTACGTGGAAATAGTGTTGGGGCTCGATCGAATGTTTGTGTCTCAAAATTTTCATGGATTATAACGTTGTTTTGCTGGTTTGATGTATAAATATTTTCGAGTGGTGAAATTTGCTGATTATTAAGTTTAATATAATTATACGGACTTTATTAAGTTTTTATTTGATTTTATAGTTTTAAAGTATCAACTTTTAACAATTGTCTATTCACAATCTGATTCTTCCATAGGGTATTATAGCGTCATTAGAAAGGCCATTCACAAAAGCGACGTAATAAAAGTTGTTCGCAAACACGATATGGGATATAATTATCGGTGTTCGGAACTTCAATTCCAGATGTTGAGCGAGTGTCAATCGATAGGTACAATTGGGCTAATTTGGCTGGTGTCGGCACGAGTTGCGTCCCCGGGGTACGTGTGCGCGTATTTATGCGATCTAATGAACATTTGCACACACGTATTATATTCTCTTCAATTCTATGTTTTCACGTATCGTGGCAAATTGGCAAAGGAGCTATTATTTGCTTAACGTTCTCAATTGAGACAGATTGGTGTGGGAATATTTCAATTAGTGTATACAGTTGGGTTTTTATGTTCGCGTGATGTAAGGCAAAATAATTTGTTGGGAAAGTTTTAATGTTGGCATTTATTACGTGATCGACAATTCGATAAGCGATTCGCGGGAATGGAGATACATTTTACTAATGCGTCACGTTTAGGCAAATTTCGTTTCATTAAAGACAATAAAGATATATCGCAGATAAGAAAAGAAAGAGAGAATTAGCACTTGAGTCACGTTTCCACTGTTTTTGCTAATCAACGCTTGGAAGTACCCAACGAAGACAACTATAATATAATTTAATTAAAATAGATCATTTACAAAAGAACTCTACACTTATTATAGATGCAATGCTGGATATTTTTTTTTTATTTATACAACTTATAAATAAAAAAACCTACCTAGATAGAAGTTTAATGAAAAACTAAATTAAAGCTATGATAATCAATAGATACGCTTAATAAGTTATAACTAATACATCACAAAGACTTTATTAAACTTTTGTTGTATAGTCCGGGATACATCGCCCATTTTTGCAAGTGATTACTATCAAGCTAATTTTTCGTGAGTAGCTTTATTTTGATGAGATGCCCAATAATTTCATGTACAAAACTCTCGATTGTGGTAGCTACCAGAGGAAACAAGGATAAAATATTTTGATTTGATGGTTCTCAAATATTAATTACTAACTGAATGTTTTTTTTTGTTCAATCTCAAGATAATTATCTAAATTATTCGAAAAAATATTTGTCCTACAAAATCTATGGTTTGATCAAAGAGTCCCCCTTTCCAATGTGTATCGATAACGAAGTCATCATAAATGATTACTAACCAGCTGATTTTTTTATTTTCACTTATTTAATACTTATATAATTCAACAGACATATTGTCCTACAAATTGCGTAATAAATATTTGAGAACCGTCAAATCAAAAATTTTTATCCTTGTTACCTCTGTAAGCTACCACAATCGAGAGTTTCGTACATGAAATTATTGGGCATCTCATCAAAATAAAGCTACTCACGAAAAATTAGCTTGATAGTAATCACTTGCAAAAATGGGCGATGTATCCCGGACTAGTAGTTATGTTGCTAAACCTTGAAAGTGACAACACCGTAATGGGAGACATTTTGCGATTCTTCGTTCGTAGGACAATCAATCATGTCGGTGAAACTTTATTATAAATATCTAGTGATTTGTATATTTTATTACAGCTGATGTTTTGAACGCGGCGTACCGTGAAATCAGGTTGTAGATTTATTGGATTCGTAAGCCTATATTATAACAACAATTTTTTGCTATGTCTACCGTTTAACAGAAAAAGTTCAACAGATTGTAAAATATTACACAATTAGAGTCAATAAAGGCATGAAACATAAACAACTTGTACAAATAATTGTCTGGGCTAATAGTATCTAAGTTTAATTATTTTTTTAAATTCATGTTCATTTACGAATTATCGTCTAAGATATAAATGTGATATAAAGTAAGTAGTCTATAGTTTATAAAGTAACTGTAGGTAGTTACTTAGATCACTCTACAGTGTTAATAATTTTTGAAAATTGGCGGTCGTCGTTATTTTATACAAAAGTAACAGAATAAAGAAATTTCGCTTTGTAACACAAAACATAAAGCATTTCATTACAACGTATGTGGTGTAAATACGTAAAAACCTCAACATTTGCTCGTAAGAATATACTTAGGTACATGAAAAGTTATATCATTTCACATTTATCACAAAGCAGACATTCTCATGAAATAATTTTCTAGAATTCAAGCCATAGGGTGGAAACGATCCCTTACGGCGTGTTTGTAGCTAACCCTCTATGATGAAACGCAACATCAAAGTATATTCTGTTTTCTTCAAATGTAAACTAACCTTTTGTAAGACGAATTAAATAATGAGCCTTCTACACGCGTTCTAAATTGGGTTACATTTTGATTTAATTAGAAAGGCGGGTAACTAAACATTTTTACATGACAAAAATACATGTTAAGGAAAAAGCTCTGTATTTAAATTTATTTCATATATTTATTTTTATTTCCGTATATAATATTTATGTAAGTGAATCCTGCTGCACAGCTTTTTCTTTGTTTCTTTCATAACATATGCGTTAGTTTTGAAATATGTAGATGGCTTACAATTACGGGCCATGTGCGGGTCTGCTATAAATTTTCTGTGTTTTTACCCGACTGCCAAAGAAGGAGGGTAATGTTTTTCGAGTGTATGTAAGTATGTATGTATGTCTTTTCCTTTGTGACCACCTGTAGCCTAAACGGCTTGATGGGTTTTGATGTATGAGGTATCGTTAGATTTGTCTTGATTACGGGAGTGTCATAGGATACATTTTATCCTAAAAGTCCCACGGGATAAAGACATAATAATATTTTTTCTAAATTTCCCTTTAAAAAAATATGTTTGTTTTACTCTTTTTTTAGTGTGCAGTCGGGTATTTTGTTTTTTTAATAATAATTTGTTGTTACTTGTTCTCCTAGCGTTTTTAGTATAGTAGAGTAAATCTATTCTTTTCTTTATTCATTCATTAATAGACTGTTCACTGAATATATTTGGTATTTATTTAGTAAGCTAGTATCATTAAACACATTCGTCAATGTGAGAGTGTTTACGAGAGGTAGGTACTTCATCACGGCTTACAGATTTAGTGCGATCTAGAGAGATATGGATTACATGGATAGAAAGTACATACATAATATGTCGACATACAGGAACAGTACTTACGACATGTGTTTATCTTAAAGTCAATATTTGCTAGATAAAAACATTGAGATAATATTACTACGTATGGAGGAGACACCACGAACAAAATCTGTGCGCCATTTTTTTGCTCTAACTAAGTTTTAAAAATTATTATCTAGTTAGGTACTTAACGATGAAAGTTATTCCTTTGCACTTTTCCGTATTATTTGTATTATTTGTGCAATATCGTAACACACACGAAGGCATATTTGATGCGTTTCACTTTAAAACAAATAAAAAATGAGCGTGCAGTTACGCCATATGGCGTATGTTGAGCGGAACATAAGTGATGTAGGCGGTGTCGTCTCCATATTATGTATATCTCAATGGATAAAAATAAGGTTTATTTCAGATTGGCAAGTCAAGCAATATGTATTCTCAAAATACTTAATAATACCTATAAACTGTACTAGAAAAAAAGAGTGACGTGAATTACACAAAAAAGCGGCAGAATATTAGGCAAAATATTACTTACATAATGTGCCGATTTGTTTTTATAACTATGGATTACGGAATAATATTATTCTATACATATAATTTTTTTTACTCAGCCATTGATAGTTATTACGATTCAATTAAATTAATTTTATATGCGTAACCGATTTCTTAATTATTGTTTTTCTCTTAAATTTTTCTCAAAGAGAAACACAAAGGTGTAGAGGCGACTTTCGTATTTATTCATATTTTATTTATGTTTGTATAGATTTGTTTTATAATAGATACCAAAAGGTAGATTAGTTATCCTTATTATAATTACGGTGACAAATAGCTTCAATTATCTATGCTCGGATTGATCTTGAGGTTATTCACTTACCTTGAATAATATATGAATATCTTATATATAAAAATGAATCGCAAAATGTGTTGGTAAGCGCATAACTCGAGAACGGCTGAACCGATTTCGATAATTCTTTTTTTATTATATTCCTTGAAGTACGAGGATGGTTCTTATGTAGAGAAAACGTAAATATTATGTACCACGGGCGAAGCCGGGGCGGACTGCTAGTTTATAATAATTATGGACACGTATACAGGAATGCTTTTCCTTATTATATTTTCACCTAGTGCCACGATTTCGTTAATTCTTTTTTTTATAATATTAGTACTTCAAGTACGAGGATGGTCCTTATGGAGAGAAAACATAAACATGTACTACGGGCGAAGCCGCTAGTTAAAAAATAAATATAAATATTTCCCGAAAATTGACCGAGCTTTTTCGCGCAGCAATTGCTTCGGGAGGATGCTCACTTTGTGCTCCTATTGACGAAAGTTACACGAAGTAGAGATAAACCTATGTGAAAAAAAAAAACATGGCCGTCATTATCTGTTGAGCAGGCGTGCCAATCCGCACGTAAGATAATATAGAGATAATGTGCAGTCTATATTTGAAATTATAGCTATTGCTGTCGATACATTCCCGATAATAACATTAAAATTTTATACTGTATGCCGTCGTATTTGAATAAGCTGATGGAAAAATTCTAAGAAAATGGGAGGATCAACTTAATATATGTTCAAGTAGGTTTTTGTGTAATGTGAATGAAAGAAATACAAGTACATATGCTTTATAATTGTAGTTTTCTAATAATAATATTCAAAGTTTTAATCAAGTAGATACTGAAAATCATTACCTAATAATTTACTTAAAAAATTGTTTTAATCCTGGTGGAAAATCATAACAATTATAATCAAAATAGGTATATTTATTATTATCGTATAGGAGCTACCAACGTAGTTACGCATCCACCCCAACCCTCTGTATTAGGTTGAGCAATAGCCTTCCGCTGGCCTCAGCAAGACCACCGGAGAGTTCTTGCAATTTAGCATAAGCATTGCAGTTATTGAAAAACATTTATTTCGCAATAAGGTATCGATTGTATCATTGCATGTAATTCTGGCATTAACATTTGTGACTCCAAATCGTCCACTTGTTATAGTTAATAATTAAATAAGTTTAATTTTAATTTTATTTTATTTTTAAAAAAGTCAAATCGCTCCCGCAAAGTTTAACTGGCGCAGCCGGTAGGATAGCCATATAAGGTCTGCATGTCTAGAGGTCTTCAAAATTAGCCCTAGAACATTGCTATAAAGGCCGTGCTATCCTAAAAGAACCGAATAATAAATTTGTTAAACGACCACGACGAGGAATAATGGGATCGACGATCGGTTGGTGAGTAAAACTTTTTGCCATCCTTTCTGATATATTCCCATATCCTTTTCACGAGAGTGTAATTTTGACTTTTAACTATTTTTAACTGTTATTTTGGGATTGAACGTCTCGCATTATAACGGATCTGGTTTTAATATGAAATTCTATTAAATCAGTAATTAGTTATAACTTATAACTTATACATAAGAAATATCGTATTTAATTCTAAGAAATTGTCTTGCATAAAACTCTGCACAGACTAATTAACTATAGAGTGTAACTTAATTAAAAGTTTTAAATTAGAAAATTAAATGATTTTTGCATAAATAAATATCAATATTAATTGATTTAATTGATCTCAAAATCGATCGTAATTCAATTAATAATTTTTATACTTTATAAGTATGTGATTTTATAACTTATTTCAAGTTTTAATTTTTATAGTAATTGATAACATATAATTTTTTTTATTGTGCTATATTTTAAGAATTTTTATTATATTGTGTTTTAAATTGATTTCTGTGTGTGTGTGATTTTTATAATTCGAAATTATTGTAATTGGTTAAAGACTTCAGAACTTTAATTACTCTGTACTTATTTAACATGGAAAGCGTAAACGTAATAACAATTCCGAGTGATATGTTAAAGCTTATTCCTCTTTTTGGTGGAGACAAAAGAATTTTGAATCTATTCTTTCGGAAATGTGAATATATAATTAATAAATTTAGAGGACATGAAGAGCAGAATATTTACGTTTTACATGCTATAACTAGTAGATTAATAGGCGATGCCGCCGCGTTATTATCCGAGCGCGAAGATATTAATACTTGGCCCGCGCTAAAAGAATTGCTGGAACAACATTTTGGTGATCCGCGAACTGAGGATTGCATAAAAATCTCTCTCGAGTCCTGTAAAATAAAATCCGGGGAAAGTTATCTTGAATTTTGTAATAGGATACAGAATATTAGATCGTTACTAATATCGAAGGTTAATTTATCGATAGATACGGAAATTAAACGCGCGAAAATTGCGATTTATAATCATACAGCCCTGAACGTTTTCTTGTATAATTTGCCCGAAAGCATGGTGCGAATTGTTAGACTAAAATCGCCTAATACATTAGAACAGGCTCTAGAAATTGTGTTAGAAGAAGTTAATTTTCACGAACAATATCAGTCGCGCAATCGTACCCATAATAATACAACGGTGCCCCAATTTTTACAAAATCCTCAACAAAGATTTAATTTTGGGACACCAAATGTACCTCAAAAATTTTGTTTTAAATTCACACCCTAACAACCGTTTAATAAAAATCCACAATTTGGTTATAAGCCACCGTTTAATAAAAACCCACAGTTCGGGTATAGGCCTTCATTCAATCAAAATCCACAATTTGGTTATAGACCAACATTAAATCAAAATCCACAATTTGGTTATAGGCCAACATTTAATCAAAACCCACAATTTGGTTATAGGCCTCCTGAAACTTTTGGTATGACGCCACATAATTTCGGTCAAAGACCTCCTCAAAATAACCGCTTTGAGTCTACTGACGTTTCCATGAGGACGGCACCCCCTCGACCACAAAATATAACTCAGCCAGGTTTTAGAGTGAATGAAACCGACTTACATAATGACAATTCACTATATGATAATTATTACTATGGCTATAATCCTTACGACTATACGAATTATTATGGCTGTAATCCTTTCGATACGAATTACGAATACGTCGCGAATGAGATTTATACACCCACTGACGATAATCAAGACGTTAATGTGCTTCCGTCTGATGAAGAAAATTTTCAAACGAAAGCCTCTACAAGGAAAAAATCATAGAATTAAATTGCGATCCAAATCTGAAATTTCCACACAATTATATTCCTGAAACTAATTCCAAATTTATGATTGAAACTGGGAAGCAAAATTTTAACGCGGACGCTTTATCTAGAATTAGAGTTAACGCTACGCATTCCGATAATGAAAACGAATCCATGGTTGTTAATATAGGCGATAGAGACAATAGGCCAAGAACGCGTAACGACTCTAGTACAATTTCTATACCAGAACGCGATTCTAGTGAAACGATATCTATTCCCGACTCTGAAACTCTATCGGCGCTAAGTTCTCCTAGAACATGTGACTACCCAGTCAGGTCACCATCTGTAACGTCAAAATCGGATACAGTTCATTCAGCTAATATAGTAGAATCGTCCGGTATACCTATATTACATGAAGCAATAGATACGAAACCAAATCAAATTTTAGTATATACGTGGTTTAAGAACGAAATGCAAGTTCACGACCTTTCACGAGAAAAGCAAAAGGTTTTAGAAGTATTCTTGCCTACTAATAACCCAGATCTAGTAAAACAATTTTTAAAAGAGTATATTAAACCGAAAGTTAAGTATTTCATTTATTTCGAAGATGATGAACATCGCAAACAGTTCACTAGCATTGTCATAGAATTATTTAGAAAGGATACAGTATTGTTATTTGAATGTACGGAGCGTGTAGTTTTTATAGAAGATGAGAAGGAACAAAAGGCTATTATAATAAAACACCATCAAGGCAAAACGTGTCACCGCGGTATTAAAGAGACTCTAGCGAGTATACGTAGGAATTATTTTTGGCACAATATGCAGGAAACTATTTCAGCCCTTATTAATGCTTGTGAAACGTGTTCTAAAATGAAAATGATCGAAACTTAGCAAAAAGTAAAGGATAGGAGAGGTGGTGAAGATCAAATCAGTCTCCCTTCAGGAAAAATTATATTTGCGCAAGACGTTAATAAGCGAAAAAGCAAGGATAATCCGCGATTCCATAAAGCTAAGGTTATAGGTCAAAGGAAGACTATGGTCCCTATTAAAAATGTAAAACGCCTTCCGCGTTGTGGTGTTGGCTGATAGTGATGAGGTCCGCGCTGGCCCTTCAACTACAACTTCTTCAACATAACCCAGGAATTTATCCTGTGAAAGAAGGGCAAGCATATCTTCAAACAGACTATTGGACTATAATTAAGGTTTTAAATTTAGATAAGATTAATGATGACTTTAATTTTATTATTAGCAAATACAGTGAATTCGATAGTTTAATTAATAAGAATATTTCATACTTACACGATTTTCAAGTGGCAAAATATCACGCTGAATATATTCGTGACATAACGGTTCAGAAATACGAACAGTTAGTTCCACACAAACGCGTCAAGAGAGGTATCCTCAACCCTCTGGGTTCCTTAATTAAAATTATAACGGGAAATTTAGACTATAGTGACGCAATTAGATACGATAAACTTACAGCTAAACTTGAAAACGATCAGACTATCATTAGAAATAAAATTACCTTAATATCTAAAATGCTCGATAGTTTTATCAATTCTACTGAAGTCTTAAATCAAAATTCTAATATATTAGATAAGCGTTTAAAAATTGTAGAATCTATGAATAAGGAATTAGCATCTAAGGATAATCATTGGGTTTATACTACTTATGTTGTAAGCCTTTTAAATTTATTTGTTAGTAATTTTCGTTCTATTTTTATAAAATTAGGAGAAATAGAGACTGCTCTAGCATTTAGTAAAGTATCCATATTACATCAAAGTATTATTAATTCTACTGAACTGTTGCAACATTTAATTCTTATATCTCAAACTGAAAATTTAGTGTTTAAAGCGAGTGAGGCAAATTTAGTAAAACTAGAAGAAACTATTAATGTTAAATCGTATATTAAACAAAACCAGATTACGTTCATAATGGAGGTTCCAATTACAGATAATTATACTTATAACTATTACAAATTATACTCTATACCTATGTACCGTGAATCCGATAGTAATACCGTTTCCATTTTTCCTAAATATCCTTACCTGTTGGCAAAGGGGATGAAATACTTACCGATTGTAAAACCGTGCCGATCGCTCGCTGCTGGAGAACAATTTCTATGCGATGAACAAAATCAAACGCCATATCCTGAAACTACTTGCATAGAACAACTGCTTAAATTTGAAGGAAACCCAATGCACTGCGAACAACAGCTAATCAATATAGAGAATGTGAGAATTCAAAGAATCACACCTGTAAGTTGGATACTTTTCTCAAAATACAGAAATACTCTGACTCAAATTTGCAATGGTGATGTAAGCAAATATCCTGTCGTGGGCACATATATAATGACCATCGACGAACCATGTAGCATCGAGATCCAGAATATAACGATTCGCCCTCACCAAGTAATCACTGAGAATGATCCTGTAGAACCAACAAAAATTATAGTTTTGCCGCAATTACCTGTGAAGAGAACTCCAATATTATCCAGTACACGTGTACTCAATATGCGAGGCATCAACTTGGACGAAGTTAAATATATGTCAACGATATTAAAGCAATCAGTGTTCAGTGATAGTGAAATGGTTAACAGTGAAAGAAATTTTAGATTCAGTGCTACTTAAGGCTATTAATTATTATTATTATTACTTATTATTTATTTACGTCTCTATTTTTAATCTTTGTACTTGTAATTCTATTTTTACTTCACTTACTTCGTTATAAGATATTAAATGTAACATGTCTGCGAAATCATCGGATAGTTATTAAAAATGAACAAACCGATAATTTCGCACTTAAGGAGGGAGGAGTTACGCATCCACCCCAACCCTCTGTATTAGGTTGAGCAATAGCCTTCCGCTGGCCTCAGCAAGACCACCGGAGAGTTCTTGCAATTTAGCATAAGCATTGCAGTTATTGAAAAACATTTATTTCGCAATAAGGTATCGATTGTATCATTGCATGTAATTCTGGCATTAACATTTGTGACTCCAAATCGTCCACTTGTTATAGTTAATAATTAAATAAGTTTAATTTTAATTTTATTTTATTTTTAAAAAAGTCAAATCGCTCCCGCAAAGTTTAACTACGTTGACAAGAGAGAATTTTAGTATAGTTGGTTCTTTGATATACTGTTTCTCTTCCTATTTCGGTTAGAGTCCGGGCTGTCTGGCTGGCCGCAGTGGTTGCTGCATCTTATCTGCACAGGAAAATATCCGTAATTTAAAGTCATTTATTAACGTGTAATTTTAAAAACTATGACGAGTATTAATCAATTTGTTATCAGAATTCTCTGCTACTGCATGAAAGCTAACAAAACAATTTTTACATCATATTTTACTATGAGTATATAA
Organism: Colias philodice; assembly: GCF_061535455.1. Classification (NCBI taxonomy): domain Eukaryota; kingdom Metazoa; phylum Arthropoda; class Insecta; order Lepidoptera; family Pieridae; genus Colias; species Colias philodice. Next base: position 5,192,624 of record NC_143095.1, on the reverse strand, counting down.
ATGTATGTACCTACTCATTAATGCGCTGACACCGGTGTTCCTGCTTACCCAGTAGTTATTCTAACGTGCTTGTGAATTCTATTTTTGCCAACGTTTCGCTACAAAACTTAATAAGTGCTTGTAAAATTCATTCCGTACATTGAAAATTCACAGCTTGTTACATATTATGGCGATGGCTTCGTGAAGTTCTGAGTATTTTCCCCATTTTTATAATAGTATTAATATATTAATTATTTAAATTTGTTAATAAAATTAGACACAAGTGTGTTGAATAATAACATGCGTGAGCGTCAATATATTGAATTCGTAGAAATAAACATAAGTTAAATGGAAAAAATTACTAAATTTCGCACATCTATTAATAGACTGATAGGTATAGAATAGTTACATTTTTCTGTAGCAGAAATTATCATCAGCGGCATTCTTATTTTTGAAATCTAAACAAATAATTATTAACATTGAGCTTTCGAGCTTTATCAAGCGATATTATTTTATTATATAATTTTCGTACTTCTGTAACTACCAATTTCTGTTACTGGATATTTGGAGTTTCCTAAGTAACAAGTTTATGAGGTTTTCGTTAGTGACTATAGGAAGTAAATTTACTGGAAATCCAATTTGGCATGTAAAACCACAACCATATCCGTTGACTGCTTTCTAAAATGGGAACATGAGAGTAATCTGAATACAATTTAATTATTCGAATCAATCCAAAACAGAATCCATTTAGTAGTTACATATCAAACATGCCAGGGTAATGATGGTGACGAATACTAAAATCCTATTGAGCTTTAAGCATTTTGTATTAAGGACTGCTAATATATTTTGGTCGTTGGTTATTGCGTAACAGGTAACTGAAATACGTTGAAATTTAAATTTTAAATTTGGTATTTTGTTGGCATATCTAAAATGAAATTATATTTAGCTAGCTGTACGGCGCGGTTTTGCCCTCATTACTATGCTCTTACGATTGTTGCGTAATGATAACCTACAGCCTTCCTCGAGAAATGCTATCTATCAAACACTGAAATAATTTTTCAAATCAGACCATTAGTTTCTGATATATCGCGTTCAAGCAAAGAAACAAAAAATTGGAAATGTAGGCCATGAGTCAGTTTGTGAATAATGTGGGTCAATAAGTTTGGAAAATATAATATTTATAACTATCCCTTTCCTTACCTCAAATGAGGTAAGAATGAAACCCAATTATAGCCTATTATTTATTAAGTACGTCATTGACATATCATGTGGATTTCCCAGTTTATTGATATAATTAAATACATATTAATATTTATTGCGAAGTTTCCGGAAATCCCAGCTTCTACTAAATATTACGTTTTTATATAATAATCATAAAAGTTATGTTGTAAAAGATAGATATAAATTTATAAAGAATAGAAAAAATTCGATCACGAGGCGGGACTCGAACCCGCATCCTTTCGCGCCATTCCGGGGGGATGCCTGACCAACTCAGCCACTCGTGACCCTAAAGATAGATATCTAATGAAATCAATGAAAAATAAATTTGTCTTGTTTTGTGGTAAAGTAAAAATCCACAATAGGAGTGAATAAAGGAACATTATAATACATAAAGTTACATAGTCATAGTGAATTCCCTGAATTTGCTAAAGTTCAGATATTTTCACTTTGACGCCAATTTTCGACGCTTCCATGGATAAACTTTCAGAGAAAGTATTGTTTTCACTTGAACCGAGCGGCGTTGTCATAATTATAGCCTTTAGCGTGAAACAAAAGAATTTTTGTTAAATATAAACGGTTGGCGACGGACCTTTGGCAAAACGACACTTGGACATGTACTAAAACAAACTCAAACATTTATTTATTCAATAGTACTTCTTCTAGAAGCTATTGAATCATCATAACATAGTTTTACCATTTACGAGTACCTAATCACACACAATAAAATAAGTATGAGTGTTAATGGAAAAAAATGTATTAGTTATAAATTATAATAGTTCTGTTCGAATTATAACTACTTTTAAGTACAACATCGAAATTTATGAAATTTTTCAAGAGAGTAAAATTATAATTTTTGAGAACGAGAATGAATAGAGACATGTATTGCGAAAAAAAACTACTTTTGGTTGGTTGGGATTTTACGTGTATCGTCATTACCTAATAACTTTCTAAAAGATGTAATCATTATGACTGGTTTTTAGAGAATATGAAGTGAAGTTTGAGTTTGAAGAAGTTTAAGATGAATAATGCCACAGCAGCCTTCTACACTTTGAGCACTTGGGAAGGTCTCTTTTACACTTTTATTATAAAGTATAAAGGTCCGTTTGTGCAGTTTATTTAAGTTTCTAATGCTGAATGAATGAAGATACATATTTATTAAATATAGTATTGTAAATAAAAAGAACATTACAACTATAAAATAATATGAAACGCACATTTTTCAGCGTAGAGCCAGTAGAGCTTTTTATTTTTTATTACGAGTATCGCAGAATGATATGCGCAATGAAACAGCTGAAGGTATAACCGTAATTTATAGCATTTGTTTATTTCCGACGTGTAGTGTAATGTATCTGTTTCGTTTCTATTAAAAGTATATATTCATAGCTTTTATACAAAGCTATCGTATTAAACCAGTTTTTCCTAATGTAAAAAGTATGTTCCTAAAGACTTAATGGCCCTCGCCTTTTATTGTTCTTGCCATTAACTGATCCGAAAGTCTGAAACAAAACATATTTCACTCGGGTAATAAAGTCGTCCCAGGTGAACTCTTGTGTTTTCATTGGGTTAGCTTTGATAAATTTTATTACAGGTCAATGTTACCATGCTTCCGTTTGCCAATAACGATTATTTGATCAGAGGGATTACACAGGTAGGGATTACATTACATCCCGTCTGATAAGACGCAATGTGTGATGTTGAAAGACCAATTTAGATTGACATGCATTTTTACGTATGTGATCAAGAAAATCTCGTATATTCCGATATCACGCTAAAATAATTGTATCACTCTGGAATATATCTGTTTTTTATTTTACCTAGCTTTCCCTGTCTAAAACAGTATTATGTAAATCAAATAAAAAGTAATGTTTTTATTTACTTTACGTAAATACTAAATAAGTACATAACTTTTACAAGATTCATAGGCGCATTTAGATTGCAATAAAATTTATTAGCATAGAAGAGCGTTGGTAAAGTAATCATTTATGAAATCTTTGATATTTGCTTTTGGATAGCATGCTCTTGATGTTGTTGAAGCTCTGCCTTTGACTGACTTGTGCTTCATTAGGTACTTTCGTGTATAAAGCTCTCTTCACAATCGAGAAAGTTGTCCCAAACAAATGATCTTCTCTTTCGATGTTTGCCACCATTACGTCGATTACCAAAAGACATCTAAAATTAAGTTCTCTGCACTATAGCTATTGATTGCCTCTGCTGGGCCAATGCTGCCCGTTGTGAAGAGCCCCCATAGGCCATAACAAGGGTAAGAGTCAGGAAATACATATAGTAAGCTTTAATTTTGATTAATTAAAGTGCAATAAAACACACTTTTACATAGATTTTATTATTATTTAATATAAGTATATGTTTTAAAAAGTATATATTAAGTAATAAGTATATATTAAGTATATATATATATTAAAAAATATATGGTATATATAAAATTAGGGTATGCTCTATATAAATTACGATGTCATAATCCAACAATCATTCCCAGAACAAACAGTTATAAAGCAACCTTGATTAGTATTTTATTACTTTCTTAATCATGTTATTAGGTCATTTCGTACCATATTAATATCATCGCATCGGCGTTCCAATATACAGCCTACATCCTAATTACCCGAAATTCTCTCTTATTTTCTCTAATTCTTGAACGATTAAAGTACAATCCATATAAATATAAATATTATTATTATAAAGGCGAAAGTTCTCTACTCTATCTGCCTGCCTATACAGCCTTTACTTACTTAGAGTTATTTTTAATTGTGTAGACCTTTTTCTATAACAATACTTATATTTTTATTGAATTGTAATTTTTAACTGAATAATAAAAATAATTAAATTACTGTTTTGTTTTCATTCGAGAATTTTAAAGACATGTTAATTTATTATTAACACAATATATCTTAACATTTGCATTTTTGGTCTTCCCTTCTGTTTTTCAAACATAATAATAAATGTAGAGATTTCATATGTTGCGGCAACATTCTGATGATATTCTCATATTAAGGCTGCAGTCTAGCAAAATTGCGTTTTCAACAAGTTATTTGACAATTTTTTCCCGGCTAATGAAATGATAAACTGATTTTTTTTTTCTTGTTTATCAATTAGTGTTATATACGCAATGCGCGTGAATTTTTTCACATTTGTAAAGTTACTTTATGTTACCTTAATCAGGCCTTCAAGATAAGTCTCTTTCCCCCAAAGACATTTCGAGCTAAGTTTGTGCACTCACTACGTTGCAACCGATTACAATTTACACAATCTGATCAGCACATTATTATCCTTATATAGTCGTTATTAAAAACTGCTGAATACAATTGCCGAAAAACTTATGATTTTCTTAATTAGAACGTTATAAATTCATTAAATTTCCCATTTTTTGCCTTACAAAATCTATTGATAAATACTGCTAAAACTAATTTTTTCCATTAATTTATTCGAGTTGGTTGAAGAGCAATGAGTATTAATCCTTTAAAAAAATTTTTTTTTGAATTTTGATAATTCTTTAAATATTAAAAAAATATTTAAAATAATTAGGAAAAATCCTAGCGAATTTCTTTAGTCGCGCTCCTTGGGCCGGAGCGTTCTGACGTGTGCTCTACGCTCGATTTTCCTTCATACCGAAGTGAAAGTTGCTCTACTTCAATTTTTTGTTAATTGATTATTTTTATCTTAGTTTTGTGCAAATATTCGTATTTTTAAACATTTGATTTCGATATGGAAAATAAACGAAAAAAATACGCGTGTAACTACATACTAGAAAAAAAATTATCTTCGAACATAAAGTTAATGAAACCAAATAGATTGCAAAGGTAACAATTTTTTGGCAACAATTTCTTTATTTTACGGGGTGTCAGTAAAGGGATGTATATTTCTTTAAAACTAAAGTAAGCTCATAAATTTTCTTATAATATAATTTTTTTGAAGTTCCAAAAATGTTTATTTTTCGTTTGAGAAATACGAAATATAATATAAACTTGTATTGAGAACTTGAACTTCCCAAGTTCATGCGAGGAAATCCCCATACGGGGAAAATGATTTGTTTACTCCAAAATTGATCCGAGGTTTTTTAATTTTTTCTTCTAGTCATTTTCAACGTAGCGGCATGTTGTTTGATTATTAATTTTGTAACTTAAATACAGGATGTTGGTTTTATATTCTGATCTTACAGACGCGCTGACAAATTTAGTCCGCCATTTCTAGTTTAGTCTACCAACTCTAAGTACCAATATTAAAACGAATGGATTATCATCACATCATCAAAACTCAGATGTAATGGAAGATCACAATAACATAGAAAATTCAGTGGGTGTTGAGAACTAAACAAACAGAAGTAACAGAGACGCGAAAAATAAAAAAAGAGGACGAAAACGATAATTCGTTGATGCTTTCCCTTTTCGACGTATTGTTAGGGTACATCACCAATCTGCAAAAAACAAAACTGATGATTCCCAATTGCTGATTAAAAATGAAAAACAAATAATCGACAACAGTGGTGAAAATTTGCTGATCACAATGAAACATCCTTCAGTAGTAGCAGATTTACTCATTTAAATGTATCGGTGTTCACCGATACATTTTAAAATGTATCGGTGAACAGCGTAAAGGAGAGGAGGACAGGAAAACATTATGAATGTGGATGGTGGATTGTATACAGGGTGTAATCGATAAGTATGTGCAGGCGATTATGACGTTTTTATTGCAGGTATCAAAAAACTTAAAACTGATATCGAAATTGGTAACCTATTAAAAACTCGAATTTCTATTACCCGAATCTTAAAACCCCGAAAACGGTTGTTAGAACTTTTAAAAGACAGATGTAATGAATGACAAATTTTTAAAATTCCTTTTTTAATTTCCCAGATGAATCAATTTCCAGATGCACCAAAACCAGATTTTTAAAAAGTATTTTTTTGTTTCCCGTATTCTCATAATACAGATCTTATTATACCAGATTCTCAGAATACTTTTTTTTGTTTCCCATCGTACCATTTTCCAAATAAACTATTGCCAAATTTTCATAATCTTTTTATTTGGTTCCCATATAATCGTATAACAGATAAACTATTGCCAGATTTTCATAATCTTTTTATTTGATTTCCATACAATCGTGATTATACCTTTACTATCGACTGAAAATAAACATTGTCAGTAAGTAAATTTATTTTTTTACTTGTCCATTACAGACCGGTTTAAGTATCAAATTCGACTCAGTAGGTTAGGTTAGGTTTGAACTGTGAACCCCTACGCACGAGCCGAGCGAGCGAAGCGAGCGTGCCGCGGCAGCGGCCGGCGAGTGCCAGAACCGACTCGCTATTGTTTTACTTGCCCATTACAGAAAGGTTTAAGTGTCAAATTCGACTCAGTAGGTTAGGTTAGGTTTGAACTGTGAGCCCCTACGCACGAGCCGAGCGAGCGAAGCGAGCGTGCCGCGGCAGCGGCCGGCGAGTGCCAGAACCGACTCGCTATTGTTTTACTTGCCCATTACAGAAAGGTTTAAGTGTCAAATTCGACTCAGTAGGTTAGGTTAGGTTTGAACTGTGAGCCCCTACTCACGAGCCGAGCGAGCGAAGCGAGCGTGCCGCGGTAGCGGCCGGCGAGTGCCAGAAGCGACTCGCTATTGTTTTACTTGCCCATTACAGAAAGGTTTAAGTGTCAAATTCGACTCAGTAGGTTAGGTTAGGTTTGAACTGTGAGCCCCTACGCACGAGCCGAGCGAGCGAAGCGAGCGTGCCGCGGCAGCGGCCGGCGAGTGCCAGAACCGACTCGATATTGTTTTATTTGCCCATTACAAAGGTAATAGTGTTAAAATCTATTCAAAAGGTTAGGTTAGGTTCGTGCTGCGTCCCCCTGGAAGGATTACGTTTTGCTGGATATCGTTTATTTGAATTTCAAAAATCTGGACATTGTTTGTCTGGATATCAATTAACTGTATTTCAAAAATTTGTGTTTTAAAAATCTGGCTTTCGTGCATATGGATTACGGTCATCTGGATTTTGTGCATTTAGATTTCGTATGTCTGGAACTCATTCGTCTGGATTGTAAAACGTCGTACAAATAAAGAAATGGGCAAATGAAATTCGGAGTTGCGATTATATGGCAAACAAAACTTCGAAATTTTAAAATTCGGGGTTATGAAAAAATGTCCAAACGTTTTCTGGATTATGATATTCGGAATATTAAAATTCGAGATTAAGATAGGTAACCATCGAAATTACTTTACCTAATGAGCAAAATGACAATAATAACTTTTTAAAAGTATAACGAGAAATATCTAAAAAATTTACTTTATACACTCCCATATCAAAAAGGGAAAATGGGACTAGTAGAAGTTAAATGTCTAATTCCGGCAAAAGACATGAATGCGGAAGATGCGGTTAAAAAAAATTTAATATTTGAAATACAATTCAGGGACAACTAAACGTTGCAGAAGCAGAAGTCTGCTCATTTGCTGTTTGGACTGGAGTGAATCATTCGTTAAAAATAGAATATATAAAAAAGTATGTAACGTTTAGGCAAAATAAAATGATGGACCATTATCAAGATTTTACATAAATTGCCTACTGTCAGAATTGATTGATTCGAGACTTCAGCATTCGATGCCCATCAAGGACCCATCCTATATCATTCAAGCGATTGAAAAAAAAGAGATAAATCCAGTGCAACCGATAAAGCATCAGAATGCTAGCAAAAGATTTATTAGGTTTATCAATATAAATCTATATATTATACATAATATAATAAATCTGTAGAAGACGCGAAGACTGACATCCGCGCGGACGGAGTCGCGGGCGGAAGCTAGTCAGAAATAAATATCTTTTGTTTTCATTTGCGTATTTTTCTATTTTATAATTTTTTAACACAAACATTACATTTTTTTTATTATATACAAAATTTGTTTATCCGCTTTATTAGTTAAACTGAACAACTTTCACTAAGAAACTTAGGTCGAAAAAAATGTATAGAGTTATGCATTTTGTATGGAAAGCTTATTTTTTTATATTTCGTCCAAATTTCTTTGTAAAAGTTGATCAGTTATATAAACATGAAGTTGAAGATATCAATAGAAAGTATTCGCAAATTTTGTGTACTGATAGAAAAAATCACCCGGTGTAATTTTCACGAAAATTGTTTCAAATTGTCATTTTTGGTACTTATTACGAATATTAAATTATACGAATGATTTGATTTTTAAAAATTAAGTGGAGCAACTTTCCCTTAGTACATTTGTATTATTTACATATAGGATGACAGGATGCATTTGTTTGCACTACTAGACCAAGCCCTTAAGGGATTGGCATTCCTTCACCACGCACGATGACATGCTTATTATACGTACCAAATATTTTTACTGTTTTATGGTCGATCTACCTTGAACGTGTAGATTTCTCGTTACGAACGTGATGCAATGTAAGCTATAAAGGTCATAAATATGTAGTCATAGCTTAAAGATGCCTATCCTAGCAATGACTAAAGACCTAAGACGTTATTAAAGGAGAAAGAATCTTTGAGCGTCATTGTTTAAGTAATAAAGTTTGATGTCAATGTTGGCACTACATAAATAAATGTACCAACCGAAATAAAAGCCTTTTAACTTCAGCAATGGCTGTATCATCACTTGTTGCCGGCGGCATTCTGGCGGATGGCCAAAACAACCTTATTCATTATTTAGCTGAGTCGAATTGGATTTTGAGAGCGAGATCTTGGTAAGGAAATATAAAAGGAGGATTCTGTATACGCTGAAAAAAACTATTTTTCATGTCAAATAAAATACCGTATAATATACTATGTATACCAGAATTTACCAATTACGTTGATTCGATGATATTTATTAAATTCATTAGGTAATTATTACCTACTAAGGGTAGTTGACCCTTCAGTAATGGAAATATATGTACATGTTAGATTAATTCAGCCCTTAAGCGTTGTTATTTGATAAACGTAGCTTTGTAGCATACGTTATCCAATTAAATAAAACAATAGTACAATTTTCTTGTATTGTTTATTGTATCACAAATATTTAAAGTACAAAATACAGTAAACTTATTAATCTCTTTCATAAATTTTTCATAACAAAAATATATAAACATTCCTTTTTAAACTTAAATAATTTCGATCAACTATATATTGAAATTTTTTTATTAATTACAAATACATATTCAAAAATAACATGTAACGTAACGTTTGTTCCTTGAATAATAAATACCTACTTATAGGAATAATTTACATAATAGATATCTACTTAACTAATACATACGTACCTACTTAATAACAGGTCACTCACATGAAACATTTTTATTTAGTAAAAATTGGTTTAATATTTTTACACATACATACATAATACAGTCATAAAAGGTAAATTGGACAATATCAATAATAATGTTTGATTTATTATAGGGATTATCAAATAAATAACACCTATTTACTAATACTTAATTACTGACTTAATCAAAATTAACATAAAAGTTCATAGTTTATCTATTTTAAGGTAAGAAATAATTTTCAATATTTATTTACGTTCACTAAAACTTCTAAATTTTTAGATAGGAATGTTCACTTCTTGGCTCTCTTACCTTTACATGGATAGTTTAAACTTTATTAAATTGTTCATAAAAATTCTTTGCCGCTTTTAAAGCGTCGATTATAAACTTGTCTTCACATGGATTATCGTCGAAGAAGAAAGCTCCACACTTCAATGATTCGGAACAAGATTCATTCATAACTTTTTTATCATCACAACAACCGAGTATCGCCCGCGCGCACGGCGTCAAAGTTTTCGGAGGTTTTTCCACTATACCATGTCTTGTTTTCAATATGAACGATAATTCTTCACTTGATAAATTCGCTGGACTCCTTATTGTTACTGTTTGCGGTGCACTAGACACTGGTGGTATCTGACGTGTGTAAACACATTGTAAGGTGCAAAGGAGGAGGCAGCACACATATCCAAGTAACGCCATCTCTGTAATGAAAAAAATACTAAAATAAACGACTGGTGATCAAACATGACGTTTGTACTTACGTCAATGTACTACAATTTTTAACCTTCATCAATGGTTCACTGGCTGTGTGCAGCGTAAATGGAAATTGTCGTGTGGCCGTGAGTCAATCGCTCTGGTTTTCCCCAGTTTGAGGATAATAGGTTGGCATGTATTATGTGTTATCTACATTTTTAACAAGTACACAACAAATAGTTGTATTATTAGTTGCAAAACATAACCCCAAAACACTTATTGAAGCACAGTATTCATATTAAAACATAATAATATGTTCCTTAATAGGTTTATTGTATATGCAAAATTATACGTACCGATTTATAGTCACTCCAAAGTTAACTTATTTAAAAAAATGTATAAGTCGTGCGCAGTTTTCCTTCGCATAATTTTACTATTTACTTTTATTCAAATAATTGTTCACCTTATTTCACGTAATACAAATATTATATTTAAACTAAACCGGTTCCCACTCACGTCTGATGTGTAAACCGAATGTCGGACATCTGATTTCTGAAAGACTGCATCTACCATATTGTTTCGAATAAACATATTTTCCTTAAATATTTTGTTATTATAATACATATTAATAAACATGACTTCATGTAATTTATAGATTAACTCAATACTAAGACAAAAATATCAATTATTAAGAGTTCATGAAACAACGTTTAAATAATTGAAGATTCTCAAACTGGTTTTAAAGTCGTTTTATACGAATACTAGGCTGTTTTGCCTTATAAAGAAACGATGTACTTGAAGTAAGTTTGCAATGCTTTGTATGTCCTTAAATTGAAAAAAAATCTAATAAATATCAACAAGAAAACAAAAATATATGTACTTTTTTGGATGAATTAATGAGCATTTTTTTATTTAAACATTTATTTCAGTTTTTATACTATTTTGTACTGTATATAGGTATAATCAAAACACTAAATTATTATATAATCAACAAGTAATATTAGTATAATAGTAATAATAATATTTACAATTATTTCACGAATTTACTTCGTTCTAAACTAATAATAATACTTACTAAAACATAATAATAATTAAATTAAGGAATAATCAAAACAAATTTAAAATGTATTTTGAATAGTACCCAAGTGTAGCACTTCTCTCAGAATAACACACATTTTTGTATGAAGTTGAGTTTTCACTTTCACAATATAAACATGGTATATACATATTATGTTTATCAGGATCACTATAATAATACTTCTGGGTCACTTATAAATATGATTTGTTCGCCTACACAATAATTACAGTCTATTTACCAATCTATTGTTCTCATCACATTGCTATGTAACAGCTACGTATAAACACATTTATGATTTTTTTAAACGTACACAGCACCATTTTAATAGATTTACGATGAATCCACATAAAAGTATATCATATTATTGATGGATTTCTGTATCATTGGTATTTCACAAACGTTGAAACTCGATAAACATTCCTCTGCAATTTTGCATTGCCAGCGCAGTTCGCGTTTAGTGCTGCAGCAAGAAATAATAGCTGCATCACATTGTATGGCTGTTTTACCTTGTGCTGGCCTTTCTAAGGCTTTTCTAGTGTTTTGCAAACCATCTAAAACATCTGTATTGGACTTGCTACTTGACGAAGCGATTGACTGTGGCCCGTTATTATTGCCTTTAGCTCTAGCTATATTGTTTTTACTAGTATTAATATTCTGTGGAGGTGTTCTCTCTTCATGCAACATTAACCCTGTTCCTTTTGCGTTTTTATTTGACTTCAATATTTTCCTTCGTATGGTTATAGGTCTGTTAAAGGCCTCTTCACTTTCGTAGGTCGAAGCGTCGACCATTACGCCCCAATTGAGGCGATCATCTTCAATTTCTGGGAATCTTGAAGAAATGCCACCTCCTTTTACGTGGCTCCCTTTATTTGTTACACCTTGTGTATGACCTTGCAATTGGACATTTACCTGTGGCAACTCACTCGGAGCACTTTGAACGTACTGCGATACAGTTACGATTACGCCGATGTAAAGTAAACTCAAATGATCCATCTGTGGAAAAAAAATTGAATCGTTACAAGGTGAAGGATAACTTCATTGCTTATTAAATAATACACTTTTTTATATCTACTTACATTAATTATATTTAAACGATTTAATTTTTAATAAATAAACAGAAATGTTACTCGATCCATTCGTTCAATAGGTTCAGCTGGAATGCGTCATTGCTGCGCGGGAGACGTAATAAATACAGCGACTCGGTCATAGCTCTAGCTTAGTGGTTAGCACACCTCACTACTGCACGTTGGCGAAAAAGTTCCGGGTTCGATTCCCGATCAAGTGGGCCTGTCCATATTCAGAATACAAATTTCCATATATTTGGGAGATGGTGTTTTCTGCGATACGAGTATTTCTCTATTTTATATTTGTTTTAAATAATTTAACTTTAACCATGTTTATGTTAATGTATCAACGTCACTATTACGTCCATAAATTTCATAACTACAAACACAAATTAATTTTTTTTGGTTTTTCTTCGAATTTACTCTGGGGCAAACCTAACATAACTTTGGGTTTGTCATTTTACTGCCTTAAATTATTGAATACTAGCTTACTGCCCGCGGCTTCGCCCGCTTTGTCTAAAACCTAATAAATTATATACTAAAACCTTCCTCTTAAATCACTCTATCTATCTATCAAAAAAAAACCGCATCAAAATCCGTTGCGTAGTTTTAAAGATTTAAATCTTACAAAGGGACATAGGGACAGAGAAAGCAACTTTGTTTTATACTATGTAGTGATACCGTAATTATTTAAATATGTACCTACGTTTTCCGAGTCGCAGCTTTATAAACAACACTTAAAAATTCTATCGATCTATTTTAAGCAACTCATCAGTCCTCTGACTTTTTTGAGTAGTTAGAGTTATAATATTATATTTTTCTCTCAATTGTTTTTTATTCGACAGCTCACACTTTACTCGATTTCATATATGAGAGGCCACAAAAGTAAAATGGTGAAGGCTAATATTAAATGAAAATGCTATGAAAAGGAAGATTAAAAATATTTACGCATTTTATACATCAATTGAATGTTTGTTTTTCAGGAATTCATTACATAAGTCTTATTTTAGATCAAGAGGTGCATTGAAACAGATCGTAAAGATAAAATGTAAATTAACGTAACCAATATACATATCATTATATTGTAAGAAAGAAATAAGCACTTCATTAAGAATTAAGTATTTATGCAGGCCTTAAAGCATTGGGTTTAAATTTAAAAATTATTTATAAAAATAACTATACAAACATTTTAACGTATGTTTGTATTGTTATATTAGATCGTCGGAGTCTCATATTTGATTACCTTGAACGTTAATTAGAAGATATCCTTCATATACAAAAATAGCTTAGTTAATTACTTATTTGTTAGGAAGCTACTAAAAGCTTACCTAATTATAAATAATTGAGGTTTATGAGTCGTATGCATCTAATATATAAAGGGTATTTTAATTACAGAAAGGCAGTGAGATGCTTTGAAGCTGTAAATAATATGATGTAACAGATTGTATGTTCGTTATATTTAATTTAGATTATATATTTAAAAGCAGACTCTTTTTATGAATGAAACAGACACTGTTCTTATTAGAACAAGAGATTGTGACTGGAAAAAGAGGACAGGAAAATAATTGAGGATTGAGACCTCGTGATAGAGCTTGCTATTATTTCAAGTTAGATATTTCTTCAGTTAAATGAAAAGAGTAGTTGTTAAAAATCGTTTTATTGTTAAATTGATATACATCATGAAAATTTCACAAACGTATTAATGAACATGATTTTGAATGATTTCTGGAATTAATTTAAGAAGTGAGTAACATTTATAAGAGCATATAATTTAGTGGTTGAGACTGAAAAATAAAAATAGAGCACCCTTACCTTTATATTAAGAGATAAATGGTATATATGTATAATCCCTTATTTCGAATGTATCTTAAATCTAAAATTATTATCTTAAGTCTGATTCTGTTCAAAAAGTTTTTTCTTAAAAATTGATAAAGGGTCTAAAATCCTGTGATAGATTTCCTCGTGTAAAAAGACGTCGAATGCCTGTGTTTTCTCAAGGAACAAAGGCCAGATTTTGAAATTTTATTTTATTAGAAATCCTGTTCTTTAGAATTTGAATAGGTTATTTACGTTAGTAGTTATGCAAACTGAGAAAAAATTTTGTTTATAATTAAACAATTTAGTTATTATTATTTAACAACTATAAGAGTGCTTCTTTGGCGTTTCAGCCTCATAATCCTTTAAGTATAAAAAAAAATATATATATATTTTTCATGTGGGGTTTATTTCAAATATTAATTATAACTATATCCTTATATTATGTGTAATTAAAGTACTCTTATGCGAAACATGTTGCATTATGACTTCGTTGTAACTTTGACATTGTTTTGCACTAATTAATATTTAAGACTTCATAAACAAATTCTAGAGCGGCGGCACAGATATCAATATAAAATATCTACTTATGATCCATGAAAATACCATATGTTTAAATTTTTAGTATAGGGCTGTAGACACTAACTTTTATTAATTGTATATTTTAATCACAATATATTAATTATAAATTAAGTATATAAATTACTAATTGCACATAAAACTTACGCATTCTAGATTTTAAGCAATTCTATCATTTATTAAAATAATAATTGAATGAGTAATAAAGTAGAGACCACACTCTACTTTATTTCATCATTAAGGCAAACTATTAAATATCTTACGTACCATCACGACTTTTTGACTCACTTACGTCCAGAAACAAATAAAATGGTATATGGATATACCTGGTTTTGTAATGAATCGTGTGTTTGTAAGTCGTGATAATATCATCTGATTTTAATCATATTAAGACAATACATGTACTCTAATCGTAATAAACATTAAAAAGGCGACTAGTACTGTGTGTATTATATTATATTATATTGTTAGTGCCAAATAATTCGTTATTAATTGAACTATAGGAACTATCTTTGATTGAGTAAGTGTTAAATTTCTTTGTAACATCAAATTGCATTGGTATAAATTACATCTGAACAATATTATTATTATCATTTGTGATGCACAATACATTGTACTCTTAATATGTGTCTCATTTTCTATTTTGTTATTTCGATTAAATGCCTCGATAGTATTCCTACATCTTTAAATTAAAATACATTAGAGTATATCAGTAACCATTTTGTTCATTCATTAACTTTCTGTTGAAGTTTTCCTCAAATTATATAAATATTGCAACTTATTGATAGTCCTCAAAAGTGACTCAGGTTCACAAGGTTTCGCATCTGGGGAAGCACAGCTCTGTGCTGTAAAACATTCGTATGTTACTTCAGGTTGATGACAACAGAATATTGCAGCACTTTCACATACAGTAATGCTTTCTGCAAATGGCACCGACTCATTGTCGGGTGTCAAAGTCTGTAGGGGTGCATCAGCGCTCTGTGTGGGTGAATCCAATCCGGCTTGACTACTCCCATGTTCTAAAGGAGGCGAGGTTCTAGATGATGATTGATTCTGTTTAACAGGTTTTCTCAATGTGATCGGTCTTGTGCCGTCGGAGTCATCTCCGTAATCATATTCATTGTCTTGAGTATCACGCATATCGTCAACATCAGGAAATCTGGTAGGGAATTCAGGCATCGTTTCGTTTATTGTTCCGCTGTCTGTATTGACTTTGGGTTCAGTATTATTTTGTGACACTGGATCCTTTGGCAATGGGCGACTTGTCGTCGGTTGTTCGTTATTATTTGGGCATTGGCATTGCATTTTGGGCACATATAAGACTGGTATGAATGTCGGTCTAGGAATTTGTGGTGGCGGTGGTAAATAGGACCGATGATTAGCAACGTTTGTAATTTCTTGTATTTTTTTAAATATCAAGTCCAATGGATCCTGTACACCATAATTACCGGTCTGGAAGGATTGATCTCTTTTAATGTATGCTGGAATTTGAGGATTCAAGTTGAAACCAAAGTTGTAGTCGAAGTAGTTATAAAATCTTTTTTCTCGTTGTGCAGAACTGCTATCTTTAGCATTCTGAATATCTTCTGCCACGCCATAAGGCTTGCTATCTAACTTGGGATTACTTTCTTCTTTTGTAACTTCATGGACTTCTGCTGCGTCGGCTCTTGCTTGGAGAAGAACACTCAGTAATAAACAGCCCAAGATGATTTTTGCGTGGTTTGCCATCTGAAATGTATAAGGACAATATTAAGTAACCATGTTATGTATTTTAGTTATGAACTTTTGCTGCTTTACTAATAATAATAACTATATCTAGTCTTTCTTTACTCGCTTCATTTCATTTTCAACGTTTTTTCATTATTTATTTTAATGAACACACAGCCTAGATTATATATTTAAGTGTATTTGCATTGTGTATTAAGGACGTTACACACGGTGAAGATACCATCCACCACCATCATTTTATTCGGGTTATTTGAAACAGGATGGCGGTTCTACAGGGGTCTTAGTACGCAATGACAAAAAGAAAAATGATGGTCAGCACGCTGATTCCGGATACCTTAAGATACTGTAATATTTTATATTAGAGAATCTTAACATAAAATATTATAGTATCTTCACCGTGTGTGACGCGCTTAAGAGGTAATAAGTAAATAAGTGCAACATACATGTAACTCTTTTCTTGCGAAGTAATGTAGTACTAAGAAAATGGAATATCCTCTCAGTGAACGTAATGCTATCTTTTACGAATGAGTAGTTGCTGCTAAACATTTTATAGGCGTTTTATTATTATTTTGAATAAACATTTGGATGTTCATGACTGATCAAATTTACAAAAATACAGAAAAACCCAAATTTAGTATTCTTTTTTTATGTCCTTATTATACAGTACCTACTTGAATACTAAATAATAACAACGACAGTAATTATAATATGTAATAGAGCTTCAAGAAAGTACATACGAAGTTCATACCTCTACTTGTTGTAGAGGTATGAACTTCGTATGTACTTGTTGTACTTTTTCGTGTTAAAATACCTAACATGATAAAAACATGTCATAGTTAGAGGTATGAACTTTGTATGAATTTCCTTGAAGGCCTCTTTGATATTATCTTAGAATACATATAATATAAACTGACGATATTATTACATGCTTATAGCATACTGTACACAGAAAAGATACAACATTTTTTTACGAGTATATTTTTTGGCGTATTCAGAATTTTCACACTCTTAATACTGTTGCGTGTGTTAGGATAAAAACAATGATAAAGGATGACAAGTAAACACATTTTTCTTATCTTCAATTCCAATATGCTATCTCTTCTATTAAATATTGTTATGGTATGAGTCATGTTATTTGAATTTTAATGTAATTAAGGTTCAATGACGTTATCCACTTACAAACCGACACCATTGTATGCAACTATGTATTTCATTATGTGTTATGACATCTAATAAGGTGCATCGTTATTATATCTAATAAGGCAATGACATCCATAAAACAATCTGTCACCTTTACCACACCTTTACGTACTTCCATTTAGATAGAGTTAATTAAAATTTTATTTCTGATAGGGTAATTTCAAAACATAACAAATTTCAAATTTATAATAAACAGAACTTTTAAGGAACACATCTCTTTTAATACATAATGCTTTTATACGTAGAACTTTTAAAGCATACGTCTGTGAACAAACCTTTAAAGAAATAATGATTTTCCTTGTGGTAATCTAAGCTACCTAAAGTCTTGATCCTTGTCCTTCCGAATGACAACTCAAATTTACGAAATTATAATATGATCTTAATAATATTGCGCGAAAGTCTGTAAGAATGTATGTATTCTATACAGCATATCGGAACTATATAAAATTTGCTAGAGGAGAAGCTCTGGAGTAGTTCATAGAATAAAAACCTGCTAGTGAAGTCCGGGATCAAGCTAACATAATACTTTATTGTATAGATATTTAAAACATTGATGCAATTAAAAATGTGTCGCAATATGGTTTTATAAACCTCTTATTGCAATAATTATATATACAATTGTCAAGGAAGGTACAATAATATGAAAAAAAGATGATTTAGAGCACACGCATTATGATCCTTTGTCACGATTTTTCGTCATGTCTTAAAAATAAAGGTTAATTATTATTTTTATACATCCGTCGATTAACCTTCGATTTGTTGTAAGCCTTATCTAAAACTCGGAATATATAAAAATACAATAGTGCTTATGAAATACAAAAATATTTTTTTTACTATTTATATATAAATTACTCTAGGACTTCTATACCTACATGAAATCTATATCAGACCGGTTATTTAAAACATTTAAACGAACAAAAAGGTATGTTTATTTTAATTTCACCGTTGGTAAAGGTATTTTTCAGAACGTATTATCTTTTATCCAGCCGCTAGCGTGCCTGGAACTAATTACTTAATTACCCATGTTCTAATAATAACATAGCAAATAAATCATTATAATTGGCTCGCTTTGTGACCATCGTTCAATATTTTCGCCATTTTTGTTTAGTTAGAGCTTTTTATAAAAATAATAATGAATTTTCTCCTCCATTGTTAGATACAGCACATTGTTGGTTTTTTGCCGCCAATTTTGACCGGAAACCCTTCATCATCCATCATTCTAATCTAATAAGCCCAGGACTTCCGCTACATTGATATTGTATATATTTATTCAGTCAGAATAATTCTCTAAACAGTTTAATTTAAAAAGAAAACGCAAATTAAACTTTCTAATACCTTGCAGCACTTTGCAATTCCTACTTTATAATTTTACTTTTACTGAAAAATGTGCAGATTAATATGTTTAAAACTATTTTTTTCTTGGTATGTAATTGTATACAGGGTGTCCCTCTATTGGTATACTAAGCGCGAAGGATCTTGTAGTTTTGCATACACTGATCACGTAAAAAATACTTAAACAACAAAATTACGTCAAAAATTTTTTGCTTAACTTTTCCTGTAAATCCATGTTTTCCTCTGTAGCTTCGCGCAGCCGGCATATACCGCTTCTCTAATGTGAGCATTTTGTCTATGAAACATAATCTTAAACGATAGCTCACGTGCTGGTGGCAAAGTTGGGCGGGTTGCTTATTATGGGTTTACACATAGAGTTTTAAGAATTCATCTATTTGAAAAAAAAATGCATCTGGAATTTTATAAGTATTTTTTACGTACTCAGTGTATGCAAAACTATAACCTCCTTTGAGCTTAGTATACCAACAGTGGGACACCCGGTATATCTACATGGTATATATTATTATGCATGACGAATTTTTTATAATGGCTTCATTTTTTTTTCACAATCTATGAACGATATCGAATGAAATCAATCTCTTTATAATAAACACGACACCTATAATTGAAAATTTTATCAACGAATGCGCATTGCATAGAACTAAATTTATACTATACCACCACTCTATAAAACTACAGAAATCTTTAGCTTTATTATTATTTATCTTTATCTTTCTATTCTTTATTTATAATGTGCAATATTTTTCCGTAAAAGGGAATAAAGGGAAATCTGATTAGTCACCTAGTGCAAATAATAGTTGCATTCACCTTCATATAAATATAGATAGATATAAATAAACTAGTGTCCGACCGAACTTTCGGTTTCGGTTTCGGTTTCGGCCGAGTTTCGGCCAAAAATCAAGTTTCGGCCGCAGTTTCGGTTTCGGCCAAAATCGGCCGAAACTTTTGCCGAAACCGAAACTTATTTCGCAAGTTCAGTGAACTTAGTTCACACACGTTCACGCTCGCCTAACTTCGTTTTCCTCGGCAACGCTTTGACGGACGCTGTCAAAACGTTGGTTGACCCACGCTGGTGGAAACAATTTTTGATTATCTATGTTGAGATTGGAACTGGGTGTAATAGTAATTAATAATTATTATTTTTATATAAGAGGTACCTAAAAGAGACTGATTATTCTTCTAAAGTCTTCTAAGTAGGTACAAATACCAATCCAAAGTATTAAAGACTCTTTAATAAAGAGAAAGATCTCAAAATACCAAAACAAAGTAACAGTAACAATTACTGATTTGATTTAGATGACTGATTTTACTGAGAACTTAATTTGAAAAAATAATAAAAATTAAAATTGTTATTATTAATATTTGAAAAATATTATTTTTTTATTTTATATTAAATAAATGATTACAACAAATTTAAAATACTATGTTTTCATTTCATGCCCTAATTAAGGCAAAATAATAGGTAAAATGCACCAAAGTTCAGTATTTTTAGAAATTTCATACTTGACCACGTGAGTTTCGGTTTCGGTTTCGGTTTCGGCCGAAACTGAAGCCACGGCCGAACATTCGGTTTCGGTTTCGGTTTCGGCCTGGAAACCAGTTTCGGTCGGACACTAAAATAAACATACAGGTTTTTGAAACCGGAACAAAAAGTTTCGCTCAATTTTGTTTAGCTATATTTTGTGTTCTTGCACATGATAAATAAATCATAATATTTCATAATTTGATTAAAAGTTAGATTAGATATCCATGCGGTTTCACCCGCCTAATTTTAATTGCATTCAAATAAAATTTAAACTATCAACGAGGCTTCTTTCATGTTTAGTATAGGATTACAGGTTAATCTTTGAAACCATAAAAAGGACAAGGTATATTGTCCTTATTCTTATTATCTATGTATCAAAAATCATGTATTGATTGCATCATTCTTTATAATTACTTGATATGTAATATTGTGTCGAAGTTTAATCTTCATATTATGAGCATTCCTTATTTTTATTTATGTCTACAAGTTTTATGGCACGTGGATTCAATTAAAGTGGGTTTTTCAGATTGACGCAACCGAATAAACAATAATAATAGTACTTAATGGATGGAAATCATCCTAAACGATATATGAGATATCATAATTATAGGCATCGTTCAAATTCTTAAGAATAATTTTGCGATTACTTTTTTGTAAAGACTCATATTTGATACTAGCTTCCGCCCGCGACTCCGTCCGCGCGGATGTCGGTCTTCGCGTGGATGGTTGATTTCTCCATTTTGAGTAACTCTGACAATGACATCTTATAAATATCTATTGGACCCAAATACGGCTAGGCCTATAATAATACACAACGTGTGTTCGCGGTTCTACAGAACAACGTCTATGGATAAAACTGAAAAATTAAGATTAATTTTTTTTCTACGTATTTTTCCAGGATAAAAAGTATCCTATTTTACGCCCAGGATAATAAAGTATAACTATACCAATTTTCATCGAAATCGAACCGTTAGTTTTCACGTGATGTCTTCACATACAGACAGACAGACAGACAGACAGACAGACAAAAATTTTTTTAATTACATATTTGGGTTTGGTATCGATCCAGGAACACCCCCTGCTATTTATTTTTTCAATATTTTCAATGTACAGAATTGACCCTTCTACAGATTTATTATATGTACATCTTTATGTAGATTATATCTACATCTATATGTAGAGCTGGTATCATTGTCCACATCAGAGTTTTTGTATAAAATACCGGTTTCCTCATAATGTTTCTTCGCTTAGTTCTCGATGTATGATTTCAAAATTCAACAATAGAATTAACACATTCTGAGTTTTAAAACCTGCAATTTGTTTGTACCCAACAAGAATAATTATCTGTGTAGGAATTTAACAATAGGTCATCATTGAATATTCGTTACTACAGATTCGTTTCGTTTTATTTAAAATATTTGTTAATTATAACGCTCGAGCTCTACATATTTCTAAAATAATAGAAACACTGATTTTTGTTTCAATTTTCATTAAAATAAATATGCTGCAAATTTTTTTTATGTCCTTATAAAATATATCTCGGTAGAATATATATGAATTCTACATTTCTGGTTGTTGTTGCATATAAATAATCTTGAGATTATGTGACAAACTAAGGTTAAAAATATACAATAATTTAGTAAAAAAATTGTCAGTCAAGGTTTTCAAAGTATTACGAAAGAAAATAGCTCTATCAAAATGTTTTAATATGCTAATATTATCATAACAATTAACCTTTGCCGATATATTGTTGTATTGACCCAAATATTTTGTATTTAAAACGAACGATCTTTGGACATAAAACAAAGATTTTGAAGAATTTTTTACTAGTGAGGTTAACGGTCTCATAACAATTCTTAAAACCTAATTACAATTATATTAATCTCGAAAATTGATCTGATGAACGCAAACTGACCATTAAGACACTTATTACTGTCATTATATTATTTTAGAAAAAAGTGGATAATATAGGTATACTCTTATTAGGATTTAATTATACACTTATTATACACTAGCTTCCGCCCACGACTTTGTACGTGCATCCCCGTTTTTCTCCGTTCCCGCAAGAATTTCGGGAAATCCTTTCTTAGCGGATGCCTACGTCCTAACATCTAGCTGCATTTCAAATTTCAGCCCGATACGTCCAGTGGTTTGGGCTGTGCGTTGAT
Organism: Colias philodice; assembly: GCF_061535455.1. Lineage (NCBI taxonomy): Eukaryota > Metazoa > Arthropoda > Insecta > Lepidoptera > Pieridae > Colias > Colias philodice. Next base: position 5,169,957 of record NC_143095.1, on the reverse strand, counting down.
AGATCACTATATCAGTCACCTTTGAGTTTTATATATATATATAGATTACATAATACGATGATCACGACAGAGATTTTTGAGCGTGATTTCACACTTACTTCATCATGTACATAAATGTAGTTACTGTGGTCTGTGGCTAGTTCACAGAGCGCGTATTACCAGATAAATATCCCTCAGGAAATCGGGAAACCCACGAACGCAAATATGTAGGGATGCATGTAACAAGGAAACTGTTACAACTATAAATACTACTAATAAAATATAGTGCTTTATTGCCAACAAATTTAAGCAATTTTGTTTATTGTACACAGAAGTTTTGGGAAAACCTAAAAAAACTATGTTTTAATCATAATTATATCAAGGACGCTATACCGATATGAAATCAGATAAGACGCCCCTTAAAAAGGTAAACAAACATTTATAGAGCCTGATGCATTGAACGTCATACGTTGAATATATAAAAAAACTATTTAAAATATTTAAAGATAAATCTCACATTGCTCACCTTTACATTGGCTTCAGGTAAGATGCTGAAATATTCTTTACACGTTCACTTAAATACAGCACGCATTTGTTTTGATTGTATTTAATCAAAACATTGTATATTCCGAAAGCTTGAAACAACATTCGCTCCTTGTGATATTAGATATTCGACTGACGGCGCGCATCCGACAAACTGGCTTTTACGTCACAAGTGCGCTTACGAATGGTTGTGTAGTGAATGAACGACTCGTTCCGTTATAAAACACTATTTTTATCAAATGCTTTGGTGCAATGTATAAGATGCGCTTCATTTAGTACCTATGAACCCTTTAAAGGTTTCATTCATAGACTTTATCGAACGGCTGAACTAATAAACGCATGTATAAATATATATTCTATCATAGTTATAAGTTATAACACTTTCAGGAAACTTTGCTCATGTGTTTATACAGCTGCTAAATTTAGTTTGGTGTTTATTTTATTTTACATCCTTGTTTTGCAAATATGTTCTACAATAATTTAAGAAATCAAAAAATTGTCTCGATCACATTTAGGACATAGTCAGACTTAAATTACCTCTATGCTGAAACTAAAATGAAAAAGTAACATATCTGGCAACATTGAAAATTTGAAGAGTTGTAATCGGTGTTCACATCCTACTACAGAATTTAACAAAAAAAAAAATGTTTCTACTTAACAAGATGCTTGATTTGCTACAGCAGGTTCAAGTATACTCAGTCTATTAATAAATCCTCTCTGCAGGCAGTCTTATATTAAAAGGGATCTCGATTGTGCTTTTTCTGGATTTATTCACGAAATATTTTGATTTATTTTGAAACAATCACTCTAAACTCCTCTATTGTATCTAAGATTTGTAAATTAAACAGTATGAGTCAAATAAACAATCTAAGCTTCAGTCATTATATTAAGCTTTGTACACTGTTCATTATGCGACAAATACAAAAATCATATTGATTCAAATTGTATTAAAAAAAATTATAAAAAAATTTGGAGTACCTATTGTTAAAAGTTTATGTAAAAAAATAAATTCAATCGATCACTTGATCATTACGGGCTTATGAGCAAAAACTAGGTAGGTTGGTAGGCATTTACTTATGCGTATTCGATGCTATGGAAAATATTTCAATCTTATTCTAATTATAGAAATCTTGTATGTAAGTACATTATTATTATATATAAGTATATATAATAACTAATTTAATTAATATTACGCTTAATGGACTGGGCTGGATTAAATGGACTTTATCACAACAAGATGATTAATTGAAGAATACGTGCAAATTTTATGATCAATAAAGGGATCATAAAATACTTCGTCATATAAAATAAAATATGGTGTCAGAGTTCATATTATATACTCATAGAGATCCATAAAATTTATCTATTTTGATATAAAAATATCATCCAAGTGCACAATAAAAAGGTCGTTATAATGTTTCTAGCGTCTTTCCGCAATTTATAAGACCCGGTAAATTTTAATTAAACTTTTAAGTGTATTTTCCGCCGATTTCAAGTGGTACAAAACGACGAGTTTTTTTATGTTGGTTACGCAATAACTTTATCAATTATATTTTTGTTTTGATGGTTCGTACATTGTTCGTTGGATCAAATTTGAAGAAAAAAAATAACAATTGTACACGGATAATATTTTAGTTGTGTTTGTGTTTTTTTGTCTATTTTAGATTTATAAGTCAATGCAAACAGGGATGTATTTGATTTTGCAATAAACCAATATATTATATGCAATCAGCTTTTATTGGTAGGTAGCACTGATGATAAAATATAGAACTATACACGTTCTATATTGAGGCAATTTCCCGTAAAAACTGGGTTGATAAATGTTTATATGTTGAAAATAATTAATTACGAAGAAATTTTAAAATATATTTTCCTCTTTGATAGCAATACCAAACGCTATACATAATAGGAAAAAATATTTGACATAATTAACAAAATAACAGCTCTTACAAAATTAGCAAAAGTTGCACGTGCATGAATCAATGAAACAGGAAATACCAAAATATACAATGGTTTTAAAAATACAATTTTAGCCATAATAGGAGAGCTAGACTTGACTTGAACTATCTTGCGTATTATTGGTATTCCAATTCCTAAATTTTTTATTCGTTAACTATAGGAAAAATATTGTAATTTTTATAGCATAAATGATATATGTAAGTATTTGAAAGTCCTAATGAAATTAAAAATAAAAGCTTTGCAGTGGCGAGAAATATCTTGCCATTCCTGAGCAGTCACAACTCGACTATTAAATCTCCTCGTTTGTTTTCTTCTTTTTTTTATTTAAATACGTTATACCGATCTTCATGGGCTTAAGACTTTACAAGAACGTCCCTAATCATTCACACAGAGTACACGGTGATGTGTCGAAGAAGACATCTTAATTTTATCCAATTTGCTGCATTTATCTAGTCTTATAAAATGCTATAAAATTAACTGCAATTGAGGACGGAAATTCAAACACGTTTTCATGCACATGTACACTGTACAGTTATAAATGCCCAGTTATTTATTGTTAAGATTGTCCATAAGCACTTGTCGCCTGACCAAGATGCGTCACCTACTTTGCCCTGCTTTCACATATGAGACTAAAACTTTCTCTTTGAAGCCTTTTGCTTAAGATAAACTCCTAACATCCATACATTGTTTTCTAATTGAAAGTCTTGCAAGCTTTGTATCGGAAAGTTTAAGTTGTTATATAAATTGAAGCAAAAGAACAATTTAACATTAACTACCTAGTACCTACATAATAGAATACGTCATCCATCTTACTAATTGAATATATATATAATATCTTGCCATTCCTGAGCAGTCACAACTCGACTATTAAATCGAGTATCTCCTCGTTTGTTTTCTTCTTTTTTTATTTAAATACGTTATACCGATCTAAATCTTTTATTATACTCCTGGCTCCGTTCAATATGGTCATTAACGTATATGTATTACTAGCTGTGTGCTAATTCAGACTATGTATTGTTTATTGATATTAGATGATCTTGGAATCCAGGGGTACGTTGAATAAATAGAGCTTCATTTCAACATTTCAGGATAGTTAATTGAATTCCACAATTTTTATGAGCTTCTTCTTTCTTTGGGATATTATAAGGATTGTAATTATGGCGGAATAAAAATTACTTTTCGTTACGAGTTACGACGCACCAAAACCAGTTATGCTTTCATTTTGTAAAACTTTAATGCAAAGGTCATTGACTTTTAACGAAATAAACATTTCTAATTATCCTGCGGTATTAAAAAAATACTAATCGTTCAAAACTTTCTGATTGAATTCCATGGTTTTGACGTAGAGATAATCGAAATGGAATTACGTAATATTAAACCTGGCAGAAGTTTCTTAGCAATTACTAACAGATGAAATAAGCAATTAATGTCAATAAGACGCACAGGCGTTCATAAATGTTCATAGAGTAGAGAAAATTTCAAGCTTATCAGCAATTGAAAATTAATCTTGTAACTTAATAAAAGACTGACTGCTGTAATTATTGAGAGAATATCTTATTCTCTCAATAGGATAATTAAATAATTTAAATTGGATAATTAGAAAGGATAATTTTAAATTGATTCGATTTCATTCATCGGGATATAAAAATTCTAATTATGAGGTTAAATAATTATTTCATGATGTTGAATGTAGCTTTAATATGGAGTAATTATAAATGTAGTCAAAGTGGTTTGATGTTTTTATAAAAATTCAGAATTTAATTTTGAGCATATTGTCATGAATTTATGGCCAAACATGTTTTGCTGTCCGCTGACTTACTTTCCATTTTACTTTCCATCTACATAAAGGAACAGTTAATCCAATTATAAGGAGGAGGATTAAAATTATCAACGGAATATATTATTATGTAATTCATGTCAGAAGCCTCGTGTCCTTCTGTAGGGTTTCGGAAAAGAAGTTCAAAGGTCCGATCGAAGATAATATGTTGAGGATTGTATTACCGTATTTATTTTTAGGTCTAATTAAAACTATTATGATATGTTTCAAGCGGATAATATTGTTTAAAACAAACCATTAATTAGTAAGTAGTTGATATTCACACACGTCATGCGACTTGCGAGACATTGCAGATTATCTGTAGCCTAGCTTTCCATACAGTTCCAAAAATCCTTGCCTCTCATTGGTAGGTGACGGTACTCTCTCTTGTTCTCAATACGCTGTCAAATTTTCCATGAAATTTTGTTGAGACCATACGGCGGGAGCCCTACTTCTCTTATATCGTGTGTGTCAAAGACCACGAGTGAATGACCTCTCACCCTTTTTGCACCGTAATACGAAGTTGATATCACAACATTACTTCGAGTTCCTTTTGAGCGACTAAACGGATAGTTTACGAGCGGCGCGGCGCCTGGAAACATTTAAATTTATGACGTACATACGGTTAATGGAAAATTATTTTTAAATCATATCGACCTTAAAAATAATTTAGCGTAGGTAGTTTATCTACAGTAACGTTAGGAATCGATAGAAAACAGAACTAACATAGTTGAGGAGTAAAGAAACTAACCATGTTGTTTTCGGCTTTGAAAGTATAAAGCTCAAAGCGGATAAACTATTTAAAGATACAGAAGTTTACGTAATTTTTGTTTAACCTTAACAAAACTTTGAATTTATGGTAAAATATTGTTTATAATATCTTTTAGTTACAAGAATGATTTACGAAGCTAAAATTTCTTGTGCTACAAATTAAAAGCTTTGGATACGCTCAGGTTATTCAAACACTTTTACAAATCAATTTTATTCATATGTATCTAACAATAAAAAGTTTTACGTGTAGGGCATTTAATTTAATTATGTCATAATATATTATTTATAAATATGAAAATTCACAAAAATTACTTACACCTCTTATACAATGAATAGACCTTTAAACAAAAGAGCGTGTGTGCCGAGCACACGTGTCAGATGTGAAACTTCTTTGGCAAGATTCAAAGTAACCAAAATCGTCGCCTTACTTCATGACGTCTAATTGCCATGACGCGACCTTGAAATTTTAGTCTCAACGCGCCTAAAGAAGTTTCACTTCAATAATACATTTTTAACATTAAATCACAATTGAATGATCCTCGGGCGAAATCTTTCAATATAAATCTCCATCACAGTAACTGATCATATTATTGTAATCAGGGCGATGGGGGAAGCGTACTGCTGCAGATGCTAACATAGGTAATATGTTTCTCTCCATGTAAATCAGACTGGTATTTTATTCTCTTTGCACATACTTAAGGATATTTTTCTCCAACAGATTTTTCCAAAACGATCCTAATATTGTATAATTTAAAAAAAAACTGGTTCTTGTAAGATTTATTTACAAGGAAATAATAAGTTTTACGACGTACAGAATACCTCTCAAAGTATTTTCAATCTATCAAACTAAATTTATTGATATATGTATATCATT